>NW_027478821.1:300000-478829 GCF_051014685.1 Ptiloglossa arizonensis | reverse complement strand
ATCTCGCGAACGGATTGACCAATCCGCAAAATTTCTGTTTGCATCTGAAAGTAGAAACTCCGCCGATCACAACGGTATACGTACTTTTCCCCTAGGCCGTTCTAGTTATTCGTTCGAGCATCAGAACTGCGAAAATTTTGAGTTTCTCAAGCGTTTCTTACCTCCAAACTGCCATATCTCGCGAACGATGACCAATCCGCAAATTTCTGTTGCATCTGAAAGTAGAAACTCGCCCGATTACAACGGTATACGTACTTTTCCCTAGGCCTTCTAGTTATTCGTTTCGAGCATCACAACTGCGAAAATTTTGAGTTTCTCAAGCGTTCTTACCTCCAAACTGCCATATCTCGCGAACGGATTGACCAATCCGCAAAATTTCTGTTGCATCTGAAAGTAGAAACTCGCCCGATTACAACGGTATGCGTACTTTTCGCCTAGCCGTTCTAGTTATTCGCTTCGAGCATCAGAACTGCGAAAATTTTGAGTTTCTCAAGCGTTCTTACTTCCAAACTGCCATATCTCGCGAACAGATTGACCAATCCGCAAAATTTCTGATGCATCGAAAGCAGAAACTCGCCCGATTACAACGGTATGCGTACTTTTCCCCTAGGCCTTTCAGTTATCGTTTCGAGCATCAGAACTGCGAAAATTTGAGTTTCTCAAGCGTTTTCTTACCTCCAAATTGCCATATCTCGCGAACGGATTGACCAATCCGCGCAAAATTTCTGTTGCATCTGAAAGTAGAAACTCGCCCGATTACAACGGCATGCGTACTTTCCCCTAGGCTGTTCTAGTTATTCGTTTCGAGCAACAGAACTGCGAAAATTTTGATTTCTCAAGCGTTGCTACCTCCAAACTGCCATATCTCGCGAACGATTGACCAATCCGCAAATTTCTGTTGCATCTGAAAGTAAAACTCGCCCGATTACAACGGTATACGTACTTTTCCCATAGCCGTTCTAGTTATTCGCTTCGACATCAGAACTGCGAAAATTTTGAGTTTCTCAAGCGTTTCTTACTCCAAACTGCCATATCTCGCGAACGGATTGACCAATCCGCAAATTTCTGTTGCACCTGGAAGTAGAAACCGCCCGATTACAACGTATGCGTACTTTCCCCTAGGACTTTTAGTTATTCGTTTCGAGCATCAGAACTGTGAAAATTTTGAATTCCTCAAGCGTTTCTTACTTCCAAACTGCCATATCTCGCGAACGGATTGACCAATCCGCAAAATTTCTGTTGCATCTGAAAGTAGAAACTCGCCCGATTACAACGGCATGCGTACTTTCCCCCTAGGCTGTTCTAGTTATTCGTTTCGAGCAACAGAACTGCGAAAATTTTGAGTTTCTCAAGCGTTGCTTACCTCCAAACTGCCATATCTCGCGACGGATTGACCAATCCGCAAAATTTCTGTTGCATCTGAAAGTAGAAACTCGCCCGATTACAACGGTATACGTACTTTTCCCTAGGCCGTTCTAGTTATTCGCTCGAGCATCAGAACTGCGAAAATTTGAGTTTCTCAAGCGTTTCTTACCTCCAAACTGCCATATCTCGCGAACGGATTGACCAATCCGCAAAATTTCTGTTGCATCTGAAAGTAGAAACTCGCCCGATACAACGGTATGCGTACTTTTCCCCTAGGCCGTTCTAGTTGTGCCTCTCGAGCATCAGGACTGCGAAAATTTTGAGTTCATCAAGCGTTTCTTACCTCCAAACTGCCATATCTCGCGAACGGATTGACAAATCCGCAAAATTTCTGTTGCATGTGAAAGTAGAAACTCGCCGATTACAACTGTATGCGTACTTTTCCCCTAGCCGTTCTAGTTATTCGTTTCTGCAACAGAACTGCGAAATTTTGAGTTTCTCAAGCGTTGCTTACCTCCAAACTGCCATATCTCGCGAACGATTGACCAATCCGCAAAATTTCTGTTGCATCTGAAAGTAGAAACTCGCCCGATTACACGGTATACGTACTTTCCCCTAGGCCGTTCTAGTTATTCGCTTCGAGCATCAGAACTGCGAAAATTTGAGTTTCTCAAGCGTTTCTTACCTCCAAACTGCCATATCTCGCGAACGGATTGACCAATCCGCAAAATTTCTGTTGCATCTGAAGTATAAAATCGCCCGATTACAACGGTATGCGTACTTTTCCCCTAGCCGTTCTAGTTATTCGTTTCAAGCCTCACAACTGCGAAAATTTTGAGTTTCTCAAGCGTTTCTTACCTACAAACTGCCACATCTCGCGAACGATGGACCAATCCGCAAAATTTCTGATGCATCTGAAAGCAGAAACTCGCCCATTACAACATTATGCGTACTTTTCCCCTAGGCCGTCTAGTTGTTCGTTTCGAGCATCAGAACTGCGAAAATTTGACTTTCTCAAGCGTTTCTTACTCCAAACTGCCAAATCTCGCGAACGGATTGACAATCCGCAAAATTTCTGTTGCATCTGAAGGTAGAAACTCGCCCGATTACAACTTATGCGTACTTTTCCCCTAGACCGTTCTAGTTATTCGTTTCGAGCACAGAACTGCGAAAATTTTGAGTTTCTCAAGCGTTTCTTACCTCCAAACTGCCATATCTCGCGAACGGATTGACCCAATCCGCAAAATTTCTGTTGCATCTGAAAGTAGAAACTCGCCCGATTACAACGGTATGCGTACTTTTCCCTAGCGTCTGGTTATTCGTTTTGAGCATCAGAACTGTGAAAATTTTGAGTTTCTCAAGCGTTTCTACCTCCAAACTGCCATATCTCGCGAACGATTGACCAATCCGCAAAATTTCTGTTGCATCTGAAAGTAAAACTCGCCCGATTACAACACTATGCTACTTTTCCCCTAGGCCGTTCTAGTTGTTCGTTTCGAGCTTCAGAACTGCGAAAATTTTGAGTTTCTCAAGCGTTTCTTACCTCCAACTGCCATATCTCGCGAACGGATTGACCAATCCGCAAATTTCTGTTGCATCTGAAAGTAGAAACTCGCCCGATTACAACGTATACGTACTTTTCCCTAGGCCGTTCTAGTTATTCGTTTCGAGCATCAGAACTGCGAAATTTTGAGTTTCTCAGCGTTCTTACCTCCAAACTGCCATATCTCGCGAACGATTGACCAATCCGCAAAATTTCTGTGCACCTGGAAGTAGAAACTCGCCGATTACAACGTATGCGTACTTTTCCCCTAGGCCTTTCTAGTTATTCGTTTTGAGCATCAGAACTGTGAAAATTTGAGTTTCTCAAGCGTTTCCTACCTCCAAACTGCCATATCTCGCGAACGGATTGACCAATCCGCAAATTTCTGTTGCATCTGAAGGTAGAAACTCGCCCGATTACAACTGTATGCGTACTTTTCCCCTAACCGTTCTAGTTATTCGTTGAGCAACAGAACTGCGAAAATTTTGAGTTTCTCAAGCGTTTCTTACCTCCAAACTGCCATATCTCGCGAACGGATTGACCAATCCGCAAAATTTCTGTGCATCTGAAAGTAGAAACTCGCCGATTACAACGGTATGCGTACTTTTCCCCTAGCCGTTCTGGTTATTCGTTTGAGCATCAGAACTGTGAAAATTTTGAGTTTCTCAGCGTTTCCTACCTCCAACTGCCAATCTCGCGAACGGATTGACCAATCCGCAAATTTCTGTTGCATCTGAAAGTAGAAACTCGCCCGATTACAACACTATGCGTACTTTTCCCTAGGCCGTTCTAGTTGTTCGTTTCGAGCTTCAGAACTGCGAAAATTTTGAGTTTCTCAAGCGTTTCTTACCTCCAAACTGCCATATCTCGCGAACGGATTGACCAATCCGCAAAATTTCTGTTGCATCTGAAAGTAGAAACTCGCCGATTACAACGGTATACGTACTTTTCCCAAGGCCGTTTAGTTATTCGTTTCGAGCATCAGAACTGCGAAAATTTTGAGTTCTCAAGCGTTTCTTACCTCCAAACTGCCATATCTCGCGAACGATTGACCAATCCGCAAAATTCTGTTGCACCTGGAAGTAGAAACTCGCCGATTACAACGTATGCGTACTTTTCCCCTAGGCCTTTCTAGTTATTCGTTTCGAGCATCAGACTGCGAAAATTTGAGTTTCTCAGCGTTTCTTTCCTCCAAACTGCCACATCTCGCGAACGGATTCACCAATCCGCAAAATTCTGATGCATCTGAAAGCAGAAACTCGCCCGATTACAACGGTATGCGTACTTTTCCCTAGGCCGTTCTAGTTGTTCGTTTCGCGAGCATCAGAACTGCGAAAATTTTGAGTTTCTCAAGCGTTTCTTACCTCCAAACTGCATATCTCGCGAACGGATTGACCAATCCGCAAATTCTGTTGCACCTGAAGTAGAAACTCGCCGATTACAACGGTATGCGTACTTTTCCCTAGGACTTTCTAGTTATTCGTTTCGAGCATCAGAACTGTGAAAATTTGAATTCTCGAGCGTTTCTACCTCCAAACTGCCATATCTCGCGAACGGATTGACCATCCGCAAAATTTCTGTTGCATCTGAAAGTAGAACTCGCCCGATTACAACGGCATGCGTACTTTTCCCCTAGGCTGTTCTAGTTATACGTTTCGAGCAACAGAACTGCGAAAATTTTGAGTTTCTCAAGCGTTGCTTACCTCCAAACTGCCATATCTCGCGAACGGATTGACCAATCCGCAAAATTTCTGTTGCATCTGAAAGTAGAAACTCGCCCGATACAACGGTATACTACTTTTCCCCTAGGCCGTTCTAGTTATTCGCTTCGAGCATCAGAACTGCGAATATTTTGAGTTTCTCAAGCGTTTCTTACCTCCAAACTGCCATATTCTCGCGAACGGATTGACCAATCCGCAAAATTTCTGTTGCATCTGAAAGTAGAAACTCGCCCGATTACAACGGTATGCGTACTTTTCCCTAGGCCTTTCTAGTTATTCGTTTCGAGCATCAGAACTGCGAAATTTTGAGTTTCTCAAGCGTTTCTTACCTCCAAACTGCCATATCTCGCGAACGATTGACAAATCCGCAAATTTCTGTTGCATGTGAAAGTAGAAACTCGCCGATTACAATGTATGCGTACTTTTCAAGTAGGCCGTTCTAGTTATTCGTTCGAGCAACAGAACTGCGAAATTTTGATTTCTCAAGCGTTGCTTACCTCCAAACTACCATATCTCGCGAACGGATTGACCAATCCGCAAAATTTCTGTTGCATCTGAAAGTAGAAACTCGCCGATTACAACGGTGTACGTACTTTTCGCCTAGGCCGTTCTAGTTATTCGCTTCGAGCATCAAACTGCGAAAATTTTGAGTTTCTCAAGCGTTTCTACCCCAAACGCCAGATCTCGCGAACGGATTGACAAATCCGCAAAATTTCTGTTGCATCTAAAAGTAGAAACTCGCCCGATTACAACGGTATTGCGTTCTTTTCCCTAGGCCGTTCTAGTTATTCGTTTCAACCTCACAACTGCGAAAATTTTGAGTTTCTCAAGCGTTTCTTACTTCCAAACTGCATATCTCGCGAACAGATTGACCAATCCGCAAAATTCTGTTGCATCTGAAGGTAGAAACTCGCCGATTACAACGGTATGCGTACTTTTCCCCTAGGCCGTTCTAGTTATCGTTTCGAGAATCAGAACTGCGAAATTTTGAGTTTTCTCGAGCGTTGCTTACCTCCAAACTGCCATATCTCGCGAACGGATTGACCAATCCGCAAAATTTCTGTTGCATCTGAAAGTAGAAACTCGCGCGATTACAACGTATACGTACTTTTCCCCTAGGCCGTCCTAGTTATTCGTTTCGAGCATCAGAACTGCGAAAATTTGAGTTTCTCAAGCGTTTCTTACCTCCAAACTGCCATATCTCGCGACCGGATTGACCAATCCGCAAAATTTCGGTTGCACCTGGAAGTAAAACTCGCCGATACAACGTATGCGTACTTTTCCCCTAGGCTTTCTAGTTATTCGTTTCGAGCATCAGAACTGCGAAAATTTTGAGTTTTCAAGCGTTTCTTACCTCCAAACTGCCATATCTCGCGAACGGATTGACCAATCCGCAAATTTCTGTGCACCTGGAAGTAGAAACTCGCCCGATTACAACGGATGCGTACTTTTCCCTAGGCCTTTCTAGTTATTTCGTTCGAGCATCAGAACTGCGAAAATTTTGAGTTTCTCAGCGTTTCTTACCTCCAAACTGCCACATCTCGCGAACGGATTCACCAATCCGCAAAATTTCTGATGCATCTGAAAGCAGAAACTCGCCCGATTACAACGGTATGCTACTTTTCCCCTAGGCCGTTCTAGTTGTTCGTTTTCGAGCATCAGAACTGCGAAATTTGAGTTTCTCAAGCGTTTCTTACCTCCAAACTGCCATATCTCGCGACGGATTGACCAATCCGCAAAATTTCTGTTGCACCTGGAAGTAGAAACTCGCCCGATTACAACGGTATGCGTACTTTTCCCTAGACTTTCTAGTTATTCGTTCGAGCATCAGAACTGTGAAAATTTTGAATTCCTCGAGCGTTTCTTACCTCCAAACTGCATATTCTCGCGAACGGATTGACCATCCGCAAAATTTCTGTGCATCTGAAAGTAGAAACTCGCCCGATTACACGCATGCGTACTTTTCCCCTAGGCTGTTCTAGTTATTCGTTTCGAGCAACAGAACTGCGAAATTTTGAGTTCTCAAGCGTTGCTTACTCCAAACTGCCATATCTCGCGAACGGATTGACCAATCCGCAAAATTTCTGTGCATCTGAAAGTAGAAAACTCGCCCGATACAACGGTATACGTACTTTTCCCCTAGGCCGTTCTAGTTATTCGCTTCGAGCATCAGAACTGCGAAATTTTGAGTTTCTCAAGCGTTTCTTACCTCCAAACTGCCATATCTCGCGAACGGATTGACCAATCCGCAAATTTCTGTGCATCTGAAAGTAGAAACTCGCCCGATTACAACGGTATGCGTACTTTTCCCTAGGCCTTTCTAGTTATTCGTTTCGAGCATCAGAACTGCGAAAATTTTGAGTTTCTCAACGTTTCTTACCTCCAAACTGCCATATCTCCGAACGGATTGACAAATCCGCAAAATTTCTGTTGCATGTGAAAGTAAACTCGCCCGATTACACTGTATGCGTACTTTTCCCTAGGCCGTTCTAGTTATTCGTTTCGAGCAACAGAACTGCGAAAATTTTGAGTTTCTCAAGCGTTGCTTACCTCCAAACTACATATCTCGCGAACGGATTGACAATCCGCAAAATTTCTGTTGCATCTGAAAGTAGAAACCTCCGCTTACAACGGTGTACGTACTTTTTCGCCTAGGCCGTTCTTAGTTATTCGCTTCGAGCATCAGAACTGCGAAAATTTTGAGTTTCTCAAGCGTTCTTCACCCCCAAACTGCCATATCTCGCGAACGGATTGACAAATCCGCAAAATTTCTGTTGCATCTAAAGTAAAACTCGCCCGATTACAACGGTATGCGGTTCTTTTCCCCTAGCCGTTCTAGTTATTCGTTTCAAGCATCACAACTGCGAAAATTTTGAGTTTCTCAGCGTTCTTACTTCCAAACTGCCATATCTCGCGAACAGATTGACCAATCCGCAAAATTTCTGTTGCATCTGAAGGTAGAAACTCGCCCGAATTACAACGGTATGCGTACTTTTCCCCTAGGCCGTTCTAGTTATTCGTTTCGAGAATCAGAACTGCGAAAATTTTGAGTTTCTCGAGCGTTGCTTACCTCCAAACTGCCATTCTCGCGAACGGATTGACCAATCGCAAAATTTCTGTTGCATCTGAAAGTAGAAACTCGCGCGATTACAACGGTATACGTACTTTTCCCCTAGGCCGTCTAGTTATTTGTTTTCGAGCATCAGAACTGCGAAAATTTTGAGTTTCTCAAGCGTTTCTTACCTCCAAACTGCCATATCTCGCGAACGGATTGACCAATCGCAAAATTTCGGTTGCACTGGAAGTAGAAACTCGCCCGATTACAACGGTATGCGTACTTTTTCCCTAGGCCTTTCTAGTTATTCGTTTCGAGCATCAGAACTGCGAAAATTTTGAGTTTCTCAAGCGTTTCTTACCTCCAAACTGCCATATCTCGCGAACGGATTGACCAATCCGCAAAACTTCTGTTGCATCTGAAAGTAGAAACTCGCCGATTACAACGGTGTGCGTACTTTTCCCCTAGGCGTTCTGGTTATTCGTTTAGAGCATCAGAACTGTGAAAGTTTTGAATTTCTCAAGCGTTTCTACCTCCAAACTGCATATCTCGCGAACGGATTGACCAATCCGCAAATTTCTGTTGCATCTGAAAGCAAAACTCGCCCGATTACAACGGTATACGTACTTTTCCCCTAGGCCGTTCTAGTTATTCGCTCGAGCATCAGACTGCGAAAAATTTTGAGTTTCTCAAGCATTTCTTACCTCCAAACTGCCATATCTCGCGAACGATTGACCAATCCGCAAAATTTCTGTTGATCTGAAAGTAGAAACTCGCCCCGATTACAACGTATGCGTACTTTCCCCTAGGCCGTTCTAGTTATTCGTTCGAGCATCAGAACTGCGAAAATTTTGAGTTTCTCAAGCTTTCTTACATCCAAACGCCATATCTCGCGAACGGATTGACCAATCCGCAAAATTTCTGTGTGCATCTGAAAGTGGAAACTCGCCCGATTAAAACTGTATGCGTACTTTTCCCCTAGGCCGTTCTCGTTATTCGTTTCGAGCAACAGAACTGCGAAATTTTGAGTTTCTCAGCGTTGCTTACCTCCAAACTGCCATATCTCGCGAACGGATTGACCAATCCGCAAAATTTCTGTTGCATCTGAAAGTAGAAACTCGCCCGATTACAACGTAATACGTAACTTTTCCTAGGCCGTTCTAGTTATTCGTTTCGAGCAACAGAACAGCGAAAATTTGAGTTTCTCAAGCCTTGCTTACCTCCAATGCCATATCTCGCGAACGGATTAACCAATCCGCAAAATTTCTGTTGCATCTGAAAGTAGAATCTCGCCCGATTACAACGGTATACCGTACTTTTCCCCTAGGCCGTTCTAGTTATTCGTTTCGAGCATCAGAACTGCGAAAATTTTGAGTTTCTCAAGCGTTTCTTACCTCCAAACTGCCACATCTCGCGAACGGATTGACCACCGCAAATTTCTGATGCATCTGAAAGCAGAAACTCGCCCGATTACAACGGTATACGTACTTTTCCCCTAGCCCGTTCTAGTTATTCGTTTCGTGCATCAGAACTGCGAAAATTTTGATTTCTCAAGCGTTTCTTTCTTCAAACTGCCATATCTCGCGAACGGATTGACCAATCCGCAAAATTTCTGTTGCATCTGAAGGTAGAATCTCGCCGATTACAGTATGCGTACTTTTCCTCTAGGCCGTTCTAGTTATTCGTTTCGAGCATCAGAACTGCGAAAATTTTGAGTTTCTCAAGCGTTTCTACCTACAACTGCCACATCTCACGAACGGATGGACCAATCCGCAAAATTTCTGATGCATCTGAAAGCAGAAAATCGCCCGATTAAAACGGTATGCGGACTTTTCCCCTAGGCCGGCATAGTAATCGTTTCGAGCATCAGAACTGCGAAAATTTTGAGTTTCTCAAGCGTTTCTTACTTCAAACTGCCATATCTCGCGAACGGATGACCAATCCGCAAAATTCTTGGCATCTGAAAGTGGAAACGCCCGATTAAAACTGTGTGCGTACTTTTCCCCTAGGCCGTTCTAGTTATTCGTTTCGAGCACAGAACTGCGAAATTTTGAGTTTCTCAAGCGTTGCTTACCTCCAAACTGCCATATCTCGCGAACGGATTGACCAATCCACAAAATTTCTGTTGCATCTGAGAGTAGAAACCCGCCCGATTACAACTGTATGCGTACTTTTGCCCTAGTCCGTTATAGTTATTCGTTTTCGAGCATCAGAACTGCGAAAATTCTTAGTTTCTCAAGCGTTGCTTACCTCCAAACTGCCATATCTCGCGAACGGATGACCAATCCGCAAAATTTCTGTTGCATCTGAAAGTAGAAAACTCGCCGATTACTACGGTGTACGTACTTTTCGCCTAGGCCGTCTAGTTATTCGCTTCGAGCATCAGAACTGCGAAAATTTTGAGTTTCTCAAGCGTTTCTTACTTCTAAACTGCCCATATCTCGCGAACAGATTGACCAATCCGCAAAATTTCTGTTGCATCTGAAGGTAGAAACTCGCCCGATACAACGGTATGCGTAACTTTTCCCTAGGCCGTTCTAGTTATTCGTTTCGAGCATCAAACTGCGAAAATTTTGAGTATCTCAAGCGTTTCTTACCTCCAAACTGCCATATCTCGCGAACGGATTGACCATCCGCAAAATTTCTGTTGCATCTGAAAGTAGAAACTCGCCCGATTACAACGGCACGCGTACTTTTCCTCTAGGCTGTTCTAGTTATTCGTTTCGAGCAACAGAACTGCGAAAATTTTGAGTTTCTCAACGTTGCTTACCTCCAAACTGCCATATCGCGAACGGATTGACCAATCCGCAAATTTCTGTGCATCTGAAAGTAGAAACTCGCCCGATTACAACATTATGCGTACTTTTCCCCTAGGCCGTTCTAGTTGTTCGTTTCGAGCATCAGAACTGCGAAAATTTGGAGTTTCTCAAGCGTTTCTTACCTCCAAACTGCCATATCTCGCGAACGGATTGACCATCCGCAAAATTTCTGTTGCATCTGAAGGTAGAAACTCGCCCGATTACAACGGTATGCGTACTTTTCCCCTAGGCCGTTCTGGTTATTCGTTTTGAGCATCAGAACTGTGAAAATTTTGAGTTTTGCCAGCGTTTCTTACCTCCAAACTGCCATATCTCGTGAACGGATTGACCAATCCGCAAAATTTCGTGCATCTGAAAGTAGAAACTCGCCCGATTACAACACTATGCGTACTTTTCCCCTAGGCCGTTCTAGTTGTTCGTTTCGAGCATCAGAACTGCGAAAATTGAGTTTCTCAAGCGTTTCTTACATCCAAACTGCCATATCTCGCGAACGGATTGACCAATCCGCAAAATTTCTGTTGCATCTGAGAGTAGAAACCCGCCCGATTACAACTGTATGCGTACTTTTCCCCTAGTCCGTTATAGTTATTCGTTTCGAGCATCAGAACTGCGAAAATTCTTAGTTTCTCAAGCGTTGCTTACCTCCAAACTGCCATATCTCGCGAACGATTGACCAATCCGCAAAATTTCTGTTGCATCGGAAAGTAGAAACTCGCCCGATACAACGGTGTACGTACTTTCGCCTAGCCGTTCTAGTTATTCGCTTCGAGCATCAGAACTGCGAAAATTTTGAGTTTCTCAAGCGTTTCTTCTTCCTTCCAAACTGCCATATCTCGCGAACAGATTGACCAATCCGCAAAATTTCTGTGCATCTGAAGGTAGAAACTCGCCCGATTACAACGGTATGCGTACTTTTTCCCCTAGGCCGTTCTAGTTATTCGTTTCGAGCATCAGAACTGCGAAAATTTGAGTTTCTCAAGCGTTTCTTACCTCCAAACTGCCATATCTCGCGACGGATTGACCAATCCGCAAAATTTCTGTTGCATCTGAAAGTAGAAACTCGCCCGATTACAACGGCATGCGTACTTTTCCTCAGGCTGTTCTAGTTATTCGTTTCGAGCAACAGAACTGCGAAAATTTTGAGTTTCTCAAGCGTTTCTTACATCCAAACTGCCATATCTCGCGAACGGATTGACCAATCCGCAAATTTCTGTTGCATCTGAGAGTAGAAACCCGCCGATTACAAATGTATGCGTACTTTTCCTCTAGGCTGTTCTAGTTATTCGTTTCGAGCAACAGAACTGCGAAAATTTTGAGTTTCTCAAGCGTTGCTTACCTCCAAACTGCATATCTCGCGAACGGATTGACCAATCCGCAATTCTGTTGCATCTGAAAGTAGAAACTCGCCCGATTACAACATTATGCGTACTTTTCCCCAGGCCGTTCTAGTTGTTCGTTTCGAGAATCAGAACTGTAAAATTTGGAGTTTCTCAGCGTTCTTACCTCCAAACTGCCATATCTCGCGAACGGATTGACCAATCCGCAAAATTTCTGTTGCATCTGAAGGTAGAAACTCGCCCGATTACAACTGTATGCGTACTTTTCCCCTAGACCGTTCTAGTTATTCGTTTCGAGTATCAGAACTGCGAAAATTTTGAGTTTCTCAAGCGTTCTTACCTCCAACTGCCATATCTCGCGAACGGATTGACCAATCCCGCAAAATTTCTGTTGCAACTGAAAGCAGAAACTCGCCCGATTAAACGGTATCGTACTTTTTTTCCCTAGACCGTTCTAGTTATTCGTTTCGAGCATCACAATTGCGAAAATTTGAGTTCTCAGCGTTTCTTACCTCCAAACTGCCATATCTCGCGAACGGATTGACCAATCCGCAAATTTCTGTTGCAACTGAAAGGAGAAACTCGCCCGATTACAACGGTATGCGTACTTTTCCCCTAGGCCGTTCTGGTTATTCGTTTGAGCATCAGAACTGTGAAAATTTGAGTTTTCTCAAGCGTTTCTTACTCCAAACTGCCATATCTCGCGAACGGATTGACCAATCCGCAAAAATTTCTGTTGCATCTGAAATAGAAACTCGCCCGATTACAACATTATGCGTACTTTTCCCCTAGGCCGTTCTAGTTGTTCGTTTCGAGCATCAGAACTGCGAAAATTTGAGTTTCTCAAGCGTTGCTTACCTCCAAACTGCCATATCTCGCGAACGGATTGACCAATCCGCAAAATTTCTGTTGCATCTGAAAGTAGAAACTCGCCCGATTACAACGGTGTACGTACTTTTCGCCTAGGCCGTTCTAGTTATTCGTTCGAGCATCACAATTGCGAAAATTTTGAGTTTCTCAAGCGTTTCTTACTTCCAACTGCCATATCTCGCGAACAGATTGAGCAATCCGCAAAATTTCTGTTGCTCTGAAGGTAGAAACTCGCCCGATTACACGGTATGCGTATTTTCCCTAGGCCGTTCTAGTTTATTCGTTTCGAGCATCAGAACTGCGAAAATTTTGAGTTTCTCAAGCGTTTCTTACCTCCAAACTGCCATATCTCGCGAACGGATTACCAATCCCAAAATTTCTGTTGCATCTGAAGGTAGAAACTCGCCCGATTACAACTGTATGCGTACTTTTCCCCTAGACCGTTCTAGTTATTCGTTTCGAGTATCAGAACTGCGAAAATTTTGAGTTTCTCAAGCGTTTCTTACCTCCAACTGCCATATCTCGCGAACGGATTGACCAATCCGCAAATTTCTGTGCAACTGAAAAGTAGAAACTCGCCCGATTACAACGGTATGCGTACTTTTCCCTAGACCGTTCTAGTTATTCGTTTCGGCATCACAATTGCGAAAATTTTGAGTTTCTCAAGCGTTTCTTACTCCAAACGCCTTAATCTCGCGAACGGATTGACCAATCCGCAAAATTTCTGTTGCAACTGAAAGTAGAAACTCGCCCGATTACAACGGTATGCGTACTTTTCCCCTAGGCCGTTCTGGTTATTCGTTTTGAGCATCAGAACTGTGAAAATTTTGAGTTTCTCAAGCGTTTCTTACCTCCAAACTGCCATATTCGCGAACGGATTGACCAATCCGCAATTTCTGTTGCATCTGAAAGTAGAAACTCGCCCGATTACAACATTATGCGTACTTTTCCCCTAGGCCGTTCTAGTTTGTCGTTTCGAGCATCAGAACTGCGAAAATTTTGAGTTTCCAAGCGTTGCTTACCTCCAAACTGCCATATCTCGCGAACGGATTGACCAATCCGCAAAATTTCTGTTGCATCTAAAGTGAAACTCGCCCGATTACAACGGTGTACGTACTTTTCGCCTAGGCCGTTCTAGTTATTCGCTTCGAGCATCAGAACTGCGAAAATTTTGAGTTCTCAAGCGTTTCTTACTTCCAACTGCCATATCTCGCGAACAGATTGAGCAATCCGCAAAATTTCTGTTGCATCTGAAGGTAGAAACTCGCCCGATTACAACGGTATGCGTACTTTTCCCTAGCCGTTCTAGTATTCGTTTCGAGCATCAGAACTGCGAAAATTTTGAGTTTCTCAAGCGTTTTCTTACCTCCAAAACTGCATATCTCGCGAACGGATTGACCATCCGCAAAATTTCTGTTGCACCTGGAAGTAGAAACTCGCCCGATTACAACGGTATGCGTACTTTTCCCTAGGACTTTTCTAGTTGTTCGTTTCGAGCATCAGAACTGCGAAAATTTTGAGTTTCTCAAGCGTTTCTTACATCCAAACTGCCATATCTCGCGAACGATTGACCAATCCGCAAAATTTCTGTTGCATCTGAGAGTAGAAAACCCGCCCGATTACAACTGTATGCGTACTTTTCCCTAGTCCGTTATAGTTATTCGTTTCGAGCATCAGAACTGCGAAAATTCTTAGTTTCTCAGCGTTGCTTACCTCCCAAACTGCCATATCTCGCGAACGGATTGCCAATCCGCAAATTTTCTGTTGCATCGGAAAGTAGAAACTCGCCCGATTACAACGGTGTACGTACTTTCGCCTAGGCCGTTCTAGTTATTCGCTTCGAGCATCAGAACTGCGAAAATTTTGAGTTTCTCAAGCGTTTCTTACTTCCAAACTGCCATATCTCGCGAACAGATTGACCAATCCGCAAAATTTCTGTTGCATCTGAAGGTAGAAACTCGCCCGATTACAACGGTATGCGTACTTTTCCCCTAGGCCGTTCTAGTTATTCGTTTCGAGCATCAGAACTGCGAAAATTTTGAGTTTCTCAAGCGTTTCTACCTCCAAACTGCCATATCTCGCGACGGATTGACCAATCCGCAAAATTTCTGTTGCATCTGAAAGTAGAAACTCGCCCGATTACAACGGCATGCGTACTTTTCCCTCTAGGCTGTTCTAGTTTTCGTTCGAGCAACAGAACTGCGAAAATTTTGAGTTTCTCAAGCGTTTCTTACATCCAAACTGCCATATCTCGCGAACGGATTGACCAATCCGCAAAACTTCTGTTGCATCTGAGAGTAGAAACCCGCCCGATTACAAATGTATGCGTACTTTCCTCTAGGCTGTTCTAGTTATTCGTTTCGAGCAACAGAACTGCGAAATTTTGAGTTTCTCAAGCGTTGCTTACCTCCAAACTGCCATATCTCGCGAACGGATTGACCAATCCGCAAAATTTCTGTTGCATCTGAAAGTAGAAACTCGCCCGATTACAACATTATGCGTACTTTTCCCCTAGGCCGTTCTAGTTGTTCGTTTCGAGAATCAGAACTGTGAAAATTTGAGTTTCTCAAGCGTTTCTTACCTCCAAACTGCCATATCTCGCGAACGGATTGACCAATCCGCAAAATTTCTGTTGCATCTGAAGGTAGAAACTCGCCCGATTACAACTGTATGCTACTTTTCCCCTAGACCGTTCTAGTTATTCGTTTTCGAGTATCAAACTGCGAAAATTTTGAGTTTCTCAAGCGTTTCTTACCTCCAAACTGCCATATCTCGCGAACGGATTGACCAATCCGCAAAATTTCTGTTGCAACTGAAAGTAGAAACTCGCCCGATTACAACGTATGCGTACTTTTCCCCTAGACGTTCTAGTTATTCGTTTCGAGCATCACAATTGCGAAATTTTGAGTTTCTCAAGCGTTTCTTACTCCAAACTGCCATATCTCGCGAACGATTGACCAATCCGCAAAATTTCTGTTGCAACTGAAAGTAGAAACTCGCCCGATTACAACGGTATGCGTACTTTTCCCTAGCCGTTCTGGTTATTCGTTTGAGCATCAGAACTGTGAAATTTTGAGTTTCTCAAGCGTTTCTTACCTCCAAACTGCCATATCTCGCGAACGGATGACCAATCCGCAAAATTTCTGTTGCATCTGAAGTAGAAACTCGCCGATTACAACATTATGCGTACTTTTCCCTAGGCCGTTCTAGTTGTTCGTTTCGAGCATCAGAACTGCGAAAATTTGAGTTTCTCAAGCGTTGCTACCTCCAAACTGCCATATCTCGCGAACGGATTGACCAATCCGCAAAATTTCTGTTGCATCTGAAAGTAGAAACTCGCCGATTACAACGGTGTACGTACTTTCGCCTAGGCCGTTCTAGTTATTCGCTCGAGCATCAGAACTGCGAAATTTTGAGTTTCTCAGCGTTTCTTACTTCCAAACGCCATATCTCGCGAACAGATTGACAATCCGCAAAAATTTCTGTTGCATCTGAAGGTAGAAACTCGCCCGATTACAACGTATGCGTACTTTCCCCTAGCCGTTCTAGTTATTCGTTTCGAGCATCAGAACTGCGAAATTTGAGTTTCTCAAGCGTTTCTTACCTCCAAACTGCCATATCTCGCGAACGATTGACCAATCCGCAAAATTTCTGTTGCACATGGAAGTAGAAACTCGCCCGATTACAACGGTATGCGTACTTTTCCCCTAGGACTTTCTAGTTATTCGTTTCGAGCATCACAACTGTGAAAATTTGAATTCCTCAAGCGTTCTTACCTCCAAACTGCATATCTCGCGAACGATTGACCATCCGCAAAATTTCTGTTGCATCTGAACGTAGAAACTCGCCCGATTACAACGGCATGCGTACTTTCCCCTAGGCTGTTCTAGTTATTCGTTTCGAGCAACAGAACTGTGAAAATTTGGAGTTTCTCAAGCGTTTCTTACCTCCAAACTGCCATATCTCGCGAACGGATGACCAATCCGCAAAAATTTCTGTTGCATCTGAAGGTAGAAACTCGCCCGATTACACTGTATGCGTACTTTTCCCCTAGACCGTTCTAGTTATTCGTTTCGAGCATCAGAACTGCGAAAATTTTGAGTTTCTCAAGCGTTTCTTACCTCCAACTGCCATATCTCGCGAACGGATTGACCAATCCGCAAAATTTCTGTTGCAACTGAAAGTAGAAACTCGCCGATACAACGGTATGCGTACTTTTCCCCTAGACCGTTCTAGTATTCGTTTCGAGCATCAGAATTGCGAAAATTTGAGTTTTCAGCGTTTTCTTACCTCCAAACTGCATATCTCGCGAACGGATTGACCAATCCGCAAAATTTCTGTTGCAACTGAAAGTAGAAACTCGCCCGATTACAACGGTATGCGTACTTTCCCCTAGGCCGTTCTGGTTATTCGTTTGAGCAACAGAACTGTGAAAATTTTGAGTTTCTCAAGCGTTTCTTACCTCCAAACTGCCATATCTCGCGAACGGATTGACATCCGCAAAATTTCTGTTGCATCTGAAGTAGAAACTCGCCGATTACAACATTATGCGTACTTTTCCCTAGGCCGTTCTAGTTGTTCGTTTCGAGCATCAGAACTGCGAAAATTTTGAGTTTCTCAGCGTTGCTTACCTCCAAACTGCCATATCTCGCGAACGGATTGACATCCGCAAAATTTCTGTTGCATCTGAAAGTAGAAACTCGCCGATTACAACGGTGTACGTACTTTTCGCCTAGCCGTTTCTAGTTTTTCGCTTCGAGCATCAGAACTGCGAAAATTTGAGTTTCTCAAGCGTTTCTTACTTCCAACCTGCCATATCTCGCGAACAGATTGACCAATCCGCAAAATTTCTTTGCATCTGAAGTAGAAACTCGCCCGATTACAACGGTATGCGTACTTTTCCCTAGGCCGTTCTAGTTATTCGTTTCGAGCATCAGAACTGCGAAAATTTTGAGTTCTCAAGCGTTTCTTACCTCCAAACTGCCATATCTCGCGAACGGATTGACCAATCCGCAAAATTTCTGTTGCACTGGAAGTAGAAACTCGCCCGATTACAACGTATGCGTACTTTTCCCTAGGACTTTCTAGTTATTCGTTTCGAGCATCACAACTGTGAAAATTTTGAATTCCTCAAGCGTTTCTTACCTCCAAACTGCCATATCTCGCGAACGGATTGACCAATCCGCAAAATTTCTGTTGCATTGAACGTAGAAACTCGCCCGATTACAACGGCATGCGTACTTTTCCCCTAGGCTGTTCTAGTTATTCGTTTCGAGCAACAGAACTGTGAAAATTTGGAGTTTCTCAAGCGTTTCTTACCTCCAAACTGCCATATCCGCGAACGGATTGACCAATCGCAAATTTCTGTTGCATCTGAAGGTAGAAACTCGCCCGATTACAACTGTATGCGTACTTTTCCCCTAGACCGTTCTAGTTATTCGTTTCGAGCATCAGAACTGCGAAAATTTTGAGTTTCTCAAGCGTTTTTACCTCCAAAACTGCATATCTCGCGAACGGATTGACCAATCCGCAAAATTTCTGTTGCAACTGAAAGTAGAAACTCGCCCGATTACAACGGTATGCGTACTTTTCCCCTAGACCGTTCTAGTTATTCGTTTCGAGCATCAGAATGCGAAAATTGTTGAGTTTCTCAAGCGTTTTACCTCCAAACTGCCATATCTCGCGAACGGATTGACCAATCCGCAAAATTTCTGTTGCAACTGAAAGTAGAAACTCGCCCGATTACAACGGTATGCGTACTTTTCCCCCTAGGCCGTTCTGGTTATTCGTTTGAGCATCAGAACTGTGAAATTTTGAGTTTCTCAAGCGTTTCTTACCTCCAAACTGCCATATCTCGCGAACGATTGACCAATCCGCAAAATTCTGTTGCATCTGAAAGTAGAAACTCGCCCGATTACAACACATGCGTACTTTCCCCTAGGCCGTTCTAGTTGTTCGTTTCGAGCATCAGAACTGCGAAAATTTGAGTTTCTCAAGCGTTGCTTACCTCCAAACTGCCATATCTCGCGAACGATGACCATCCGCAAAATTTCTGTGCATCTGAAAGTAAAACTCGCCCGATTACAACGGTGTACGTACTTTTCGCCTAGGCCGTTCTAGTTATCGCTTCGAGCATCAGAACTGCGAAAATTTTGAGTTTCTCAAGCGTTTCTTACTTCCAAACTGCCATATCTCGCGAACAGATTGACCAATCCGCAAATTTCTGTTGCATCTGAAGGTAGAAACTCGCGCCGATTACAACGTATGCGTACTTTTCCCCTAGGCCGTTCTAGTTATTCGTTTCGAGCATCAGAACTGCGAAAATTTGAGTTTCTCAAGCGTTTTCTTACCTCCAAACTGCCATATCTCGCGAACGGATTGACCAATCCGCAAAATTTCTGTTGCACCTGGAAGTAGAAAACTCGCCCGATTACAACGGTATGCGTACTTTCCCTAGACTTTCTAGTTATTCGTTTCGAGCATCAGACTGTGAAAATTTTGAATTCCTCAAGCGTTTCTTACCTCCAAACTGCCATATCTCGCGACGGATTGACCATCCGCAAAATTTCTGTGCAATCTGAACGTAGAAACTCGCCCGATTACAACGGCATGCGTACTTTTCCCTAGCTTCTAGTTATTCGTTTCGAGCAACAGAACTGCGAAAATTTGAGTTTCTCAAGCGTTGCTTACCTCCAAACTGCCATATCTCGCGAACGATTGATCATCCGCAAAATTTCTGTTGCATCTGAAAGTAGAAACTCGCCCGATTACAACGGTATGCGTACTTTTCCCCTAGGCGTTCTAGTTATTCGTTTCAAGCATCACAACTGCGAAAATTTGAGTTTCTCAGCGTTCCTTACTTCCAAATTGCCATATCTCGCGAACAGATTGACCAATCCGCAAAATTTCTGTTGCATCTGAAGGTAGAAACTCGCCGATTACAACGTATACGTACTTTTCCCCTAGGACTTTCTAGTTATTCGTTTCGAGCATCAGAACTGTGAAAATTTTGAATTCCTCAAGCGTTTCTTACCTCCAAACTGCCATATCTCGCGAACGGATTGACCAATCCGCAAAATTTCTGTTGCATCTGAACGTAGAAACTCGCCCGATTACACGGCATGCGTACTTTTCCCCTAGGCTGTTCTAGTTATTCGTTCGACAACAGAACTGCGAAAATTTGAGTTTCTCAGCGTTGCTTACTCCAAACTGCCATATCTCGCGAACGGATTGATCAATCCGCAAAATTTCTGTTGCATCTGAAAGTAGAAACTCGCCCGATTACAACGGTATGCGTACTTTCCCCCTAGGCCGTTCTAGTTATTCGTTTCAAGCATCACAACTGCAAAATTTTGAGTTTCTCAAGCGTTTCTTACTTCAAACTGCCATATCTCGCGAACAGATTGACCAATCCGCAAAATTTCTGTTGCATCTGAAGTAGAAACTCGCCCGATTACAACGGATACGTACTTTTCCCTAGGCCGTTCTCGTATTCGTTTAGAGCATCAGAACTGTGAAAATTTTGAATTTCTCAAGCGTTTCTTACTCCAAATGCCATATCTCGCGAACGATTGACCAATCCGCAAATTTCTGTTGCATCTGAAGTAGAAACTCGCCCGATTACAACGGTATACGTACTTTTCCCATAGGCCGTTCTAGTTATTCGCTTCGAGCATCAGAACTGCGAAAATTTTGAGTTTCTCAACGTTTCTTACCTCCAAACTGCCATATCTCGCGAACGGATTGACCAATCCGCAAAATTTCTGTTGCATCTGAGAGTAGAAACCCGCCCGATTACAACTGTATGCGTACTTTTCCCCTAGTCCGTTATAGTATTCGTTTCGAGCATCATAACTGCGAAAATTCTTAGTTTCTCAAGCGTTACTTACCTCAAACTGCCTAATCTCGCGAACGAATTGACAATCCGCAAAATTTTCTGTTGCATCTGAAAGTAAAACTCGCCGATTACACGGTGTGCGTACTTTTCCCCTAGGCCGTTCTAGTTATTCGTTTCGAGCATCAGAACTGCGAAAATTTTGAGTTTCTCAAGCGTTTTCTTACCTCCAAACTGCCATATCTCGCGAACGATTGACCAATCCGCAAAATTTCTGTTGCACCTGGAAGTAGAAACTCGCCCGATTACAACGTATGCGTACTTTTCCCCTAGGACTTTCTAGTTATTCGTTTCGAGCATCAGAACTGTGAAAATTTGAATTCCTCAAGCGTTTTACCTCCAAACTGCCATATCTCGCGAACGGATTGACCAATCCGCAAAATTTCTGTTGCATCTGAACGTAGAAACTCGCCCGATTACAACGGCATGCGTACTTTTCCCCTAGCTGTTCTAGTTATTCGTTTCGAGCAACAGAACGCGAAAATTTGAGTTTCTCAAGCGTTGCTTACCTCCAAACTGCCATATCTCGCGAACGGATTGACCAATCCGCAAAATTTCTGTTGCATCTGAAAGTAGAAACTCGCCCGATTACAACGGTAATGCGTACTTTTCCCCTAGGCCGTTCTAGTTATTCGTTTCAAGCATCACAACTGCGAAAATTTTGAGTTTCTCAAGCGTTTCTTACTTCCAAAACTGCCATATCTCGCGAACAGATTGACCAATCCGCAAAATTCTGTTGCATCTGAAGTAGAAACTCGCCCGATTACAACGGTATGCGTACTTTTCCCTAGGCCGTTCTAGTTATCGTTTCGAGCATCAGAACTGCGAAAATTTTGGAGTATCTCAAGCGTTTCTTACTTCCAAACTGCCATATCTCGCGAACGGATTGACCAATCCGCAAATTTCTGTTGCATCTGAAGGTAGAAACTCGCCGATTACAACGGTATGCGTACTTTTCCCCTAGGCCACCCTAGTAATCGTTTCGATCATCAGAACTGCGAAAATTTTTGAGTTTCTCAAGCGTTTCTTACTTCCAAACGCATATCTCGCGAACGGATTGACCAATCCGCAAAATTTCTGTTGCATCTGAAATTGGAACTCGCCGATTAAAACTGTATGCGTACTTTTCCCCTAGGCCGTTCTAGTTATTCGTTTCGAGCAACAAACTGCGAAAATTTTGAGTTTCTCAAGCGTTGCTTACCTCCAAACTGCCATATCTCTCGCGAACGGATTGACCAATCCGCAAAATTTCTGTGCATCTGAAAGTAGAAACTCGCCGATACAACGGTATACGTACTTTTCCCCTAGGCCGTTCTAGTTATCGTTTCGAGCAACAGAACTGCGAAAGTTTTTGAGTTTCTCAAGCGTTGCTTACTCCAAACTGCCATATCTCGCGAACGATTGACCAATCCGCAAAATTTCTGTTGCATCTGAAAGTAGAAACTCGCCCGATTACAACGGTATGCGTACTTTTCCCCTAGGCCGTTCTAGTTTATCGTTTCGAGCATCAGAACTGCGAAAATTTTGAGTTCTCAAGCGTTTCTTACTTCCAAACTGCCATGTCCTCGCGAACGGATTGACCAATCCGCAAAATTTCTGTTGCATCTGAAGGTAGAAACTCGCCCGATTACAACGGTACGCGTACTTTTCCCCTAGGCCGTTCTAGTATTCGTTTCGTGAATCAGAACTGCGAAAATTTTGAGTTTCTCAAGCGTTTCTTACTTCCAAACTGCCATATCTCGCGAACGGATTGACCAATCCGCAAAATTTCTGTTGCATCTGAAGGTAGAATCTCGCCCGATTACAACGGTATGCGTACTTTTCCCCTAGGCCGTTCTAGTTATTCGTATCGAGCATCAACGCGAAATTTGATTCTCAAGCGTTTCTACCTACAAACTGCCACATCTCGCGAACGGATGGACCAATCCGCAAATTTCTGATGCATCTGAAAGCAGAAACTCGCCCGATTACAACGGTATGCGTACTTTCCCCTAGGCCGCCCTAGTAATTCGTTCGAACATCAGAACTGCGAAAATTTTGAGTTTCTCAAGCGTTTCTACCTCCAAACTGCATATCTCGCGAACGGATTGACCTATCCGTAAAATTTCTGTTGCATCTGAAAGTGGAAACTCGCCCGATTAAAACTGTATGCGTACTTTTCCCTAGGCCGTTCTAGTTATTCGTTCGAGCAACAGAACTGCGAAAATTTTGAGTTTCTCAAGCGTTGCTTACTCCAAACTGCCATATCTCGCGAACGGGTTGACCAATCCGCAAATTTCTGTGCATCTGAAAGTAGAAGCTCGCCCGATACAACGGTATACGTACTTTTCCCCTAGGCCGTTCTGGTTATTCGTTTAGAGCATCAGAACTGTGAAAATTTTGAATTTCTCAGCGTTTCTTACCTCCAAACTGCCATATCTCGCGAACGATTGACCATCCGCAAAATTTCTGTTGCATCTGAAAGTAGAAACTCGCCCGATTACAACACTCTGCTACTTTTCCCTAGGCCGTTCTAGTTGTTCGTTTCGAGCATCAGAACTGCGAAAATTTGAGTTTCTCAAGCGTTTCTTACATCCAAACTGCATATCTCGCGAACGGATTGACCAATCCGCAAAATTCTGTTGCATCTGAGAGTAGAAACCCGCCCGATTACACTGTATGCGTACTTTTCCCGAGTCCGTTATAGTTATTCGTTTCGAGCATCAGATCTGCGAAAATTCTTAGTTTCTCAAGCGTTGCTTACCTCCAAACTGCCATATCTCGCGAACGGATTGACCAATCCGCAAAATTTCTGTTGCATCTGAAAGTAGAAACTCGCCCGATTACAACGGTGTACGTACTTTTCGCCTAGGCCGTTCTAGTTATTCGCTTCGAGCATCAAACTGCGAAATTTGAGTTTCTCAAGGTTTCTTACTTCCAAACTGCCATATCTCGCGAACAGATGACCAATCCGCAAAATTTCTGTTGCATCTGAAGGTAGAAACTCGCCCGATTACAACGTATGCGTACTTTTCCCCTAGCCGTTCTAGTTATTCGTTTCGAGCATCAGAACTGCGAAAATTTGAGTTTCTCAAGCGTTTCTTACTTCCAACTGCCATGTCTCGCGAACGGATTGACCAAACCGCAAAATTTCTGTTGCATCTGAAGGTAGAAACTCGCCCGATTACAACGTACGCGTACTTTTCCCTAGCCGTTCTAGTTATTCGTTTCGTGCATCAGAACTGCGAAAATTTTGAGTTTCTCAAGCGTTTCTTACTTCCAAACTGCCATATCTCGCGAACGGATTGACCATCCGCAAATTTCTGTTGCATCTGAAGGTAGAATCTCGCCGATTACAACGGTATGCGTACTTTTCCCTAGCCGTTCTAGTTATTCGTATCGAGCATCAGAACTGCGAAAATTTTGAGTTTCTCAAGCGTTTCTACCTACAAACTGCACATCTCGCGAACGGATGGACCATCCGCAAAATTTCTGATGCATCTGAAAGCAGAAACTCGCCCGATTACAACGGTATGCGTATTTTCCCCTAGGCCGCCCTAGTATTCGTTCGAGCATCAGAACTGCGAAAATTTTGAGTTTCTCAAGCGTTTCTACTTCCAACTGCCATATCTCGCGAACGATTGACCTATCCGCAAAATTTCTGTTGCATCTGAAAGTGGAAACTCGCCCGATTAAAACTGTATGCGTACTTTTCCCTAGGCCGTTCTAGTTAATCGTTTCGAGCAACAGAACTGCGAAAATTTTGAGTTTCTCAAGCGTTGCTTACCTCCAAACTGCCATATCTCGCGAACGGGTTGACCAATCCGCAAAATTTCTATTGCATCTGAAAGTAGAAGCTCGCCCGATTACAACGTATACGTACTTTTCCCTAGGCCGTTCTGGTTATTCGTTTAGAGCATCAGAACTGTGAAAATGTTGAATTTTCTCAAGCGTTTCTTACCTCCAACTGCCATATCTCGCGAACGGATTGACCAATCCGCAAAATTTCTGTGCATCTGAAAGTAGAAACCGCCGATTACAACACTCTGCGTACTTTTCCCCTAGGCCGTTCTAGTTGTTCGTTTCGAGCATCAGACTGCGAAAATTTTGAGTTTCTCAGCGTTTCTTACATCCAAACTGCCATATCTCCGAACGATTGACCAATCCGCAAAATTTCTGTTGCATCTGAGAGTAGAAACCCGCCCGATTACAACTGTATGCGTACTTTCCCCTAGTCCGTTATAGTTATTCGTTTCGTGCATCAGAACTGCGAAAATTTTGAGTTTCTCAAGCGTTTCTTACTTCCAAACTGCCATATCTCGCGAACGGATTGACCAATCCGCAAAATTTCTGTTGCATCTGAAGGTAGAATCTCGCCCGATTACAACGGTATGCGTACTTTTCCCCCTAGGCCGTTCTAGTTATTCGTTTCGAGCATCAAACTGCGAAAATTTTGAGTTCTCAAGCGTTTCTTACTTCCAAACTGCCATATCTCGCGAACAGATTGACAATCCGCAAATTTCTGTTGCATCTGAAGGTAGAAACTCGCCCGATTACAACGTATGCGTACTTTTCCCCTAGCCGTTCTAGTTATTCGTTTCGGAAACGATAACTAGAACGGCCTAGGGGAAAAGTACGCATACCGTTGTAATCGGGCGAGTTTCTACCTTCAGATGCAACAGAAATTTTGCGGATTGGTCAATCTGTTCGCGAGATATGGCAGTTTGGAAGTAAGAAACGCTTGAGAAACTCAAAATTTTTCGCAGTTCTGATGCTCGAAACGAATAACTAGAACGGCCTAGGGGAAAAGTACGCATACCGTTGTAATCGGCGAGATTCTACCTTCAGATGCAACAGAAATTTTGCGGATTGGTCAATCCGTTCGCGAGATATGGCAGTTTGGAAGTAAGAAACGCTTGAGAAACTCAAAATTTTCGCAGTTCTGATGCACGAAACGAATAACTATAACGGACTAGGGGAAAAGTACGCATACAGTTGTAATCGGCGGGTTTCTACTCTCAGATGCAACAGAAATTTTGCGGATTGGTCAATCCGTTCGCGAGATATGGCAGTTTGGATGTAAGAAACGCTTGAGAAACTCAAAATTTTCGCAGTTCTGATGCTCGAAACGAACAACTAGAACGGCCTAGGGGAAAAGTACGCAGAGTGTTGTAATCGGCGAGTTTCTACTTTCAGATGCAACAGAAATTTTGCGGATTGGTCAATCCGTTCGCGAGATATGGCAGTTTGGAGGTAAGAAACGCTTGAGAAATTCAACATTTTCACAGTTCTGATGCTCTAAACGAATAACCAGAACGGCCTAGGGGAAAAGTACGTATACCGTTGTAATCGGGCGAGCTTCTACTTTCAGATGCAATAGAAATTTTGCGGATTGGTCAACCCGTTCGCGAGATAAGGCAGTTTGGAGGTAAGCAACGCTTGAGAAACTCAAAATTTTCGCAGTTCTGTTGCTCGAAACGATTAACTAGAACGGCCTATAGGGAAAAGTACGCATACAGTTTTAAATCGGCGAGTTTCCACTTTCAGATGCAACAGAAATTTTGCGGATAGGTCAATCCGTTCGCGAGATATGGCAGTTTGGAAGTAAGAAACGCTTGAGAAACTCAAATTTCGCAGTTCTGATGCTCGAAACGAATTACTAGGGCGGCCTAGGGGAAAAGTACGCATACCGTTGTAATCGGGCGAGTTTCTGCTTTCAGATGCATCAGAATTTTGCGGATTGGTCCATCCGTTCGCGAGATGTGGCAGTTTGTAGGTAAGAAAACGCTTGAGAAACTCAAAATTTTCGCAGTTCTGATGCTCGATACGAAGAATACTAGAACGGCCTAGGGGAAAAGTACGCATACCGTTGGAATCGGGCGAGATTCTACCTTCAGATGCAACAGAAATTTTGCGGATTGGTCAATCCGTTCGCGAGATATGGCAGTTTGGAAGTAAGAAACGCTTGAGAAACTCAAAATTTTCGCAGTTCTGATGCACGAAACGAATAACTAGAACGGCCTAGGGAAAAGTACGCGTACCGTTGTAATCGGGCGAGTTTCTACCTTCAGATGCAACAGAAATTTTGCGGATTGGTCAATCCGTTCGCGAGACATGGCAGTTTGGAAGTAAGAAACGCTTGAGAAACTCAAAATTTTCGCAGTTCTGATGCTCGAAACGAATAACTAGAACGGCCTAGGGGAAAAGTACGCATACCGTTGTAATCGGGCGAGTTTCTACCTTCAGATGCAACAGAAATTTTGCGGATTGGTCAATCTGTTCGCGAGATATGGCAGTTTGGAAGTAAGAAACGCTTGAGAAACTCAAAATTTTCGCAGTTCTGATGCTCGAAGCGAATAACTAGAACGGCCTAGGCGAAAAGTACGTACACCGTTGTAATCGGGCGAGTTTCTACTTTCAGATGCAACAGAAATTTTGCGGATTGGTCAATCCGTTCGCGAGATATGGCAGTTTGGAGGTAAGCAACGCTTGAGAAACTAAGAATTTTCGCAGATCTGATGCTCGAAACGAATAACTATAACGGACTCGGGGAAAAGTACGCATACAGTTGTAATCGGGCGGGTTTCTACTCTCAGATGCAACAGAAATTTTGCGGATTGGTCAATCCGTTCGCGAGATATGGCAGTTTGGATGTAAGAAACGCTTGAGAAACTCAAAATTTTCGCAGTTCTGATGCTCGAAACGAACAACTAGAACGGCCTAGGGGAAAAGTACGCAGAGTGTTGTAATCGGGCGAGTTTCTACTTTCAGATGCAACAGAAATTTTGCGGATTGGTCAATCCGTTCGCGAGATATGGCAGTTTGGAGGTAAGAAACGCTTGAGAAATTCAAAATTTTCACAGTTCTGATGCTCTAAACGAATAACCAGAACGGCCTAGGGGAAAAGTACGTATACCGTTGTAATCGGGCGAGCTTCTACTTTCAGATGCAACAGAAATTTTGCGGATTGGTCAACCCGTTCGCGAGATATGGCAGTTTGGACGTAAGCAACGCTTGAGAAACTCAAAATTTTCGCAGTTCTGTTGCTCGAAACGAATAACTAGAACGGCCTAGGGAAAAGTACGCATACAGTTTTAATCGGGCGAGTTTCCACTTTCAGATGCAACAGAAATTTTACGGATAGGTCAATCCGTTCGCGAGATATGGCAGTTTGGAGGTAAGAAACGCTTGAGAAACTCAAAATTTTCGCAGTTCTGATGTTCGAAACGAATTACTAGGGCGGCCTAGGGGAAAAGTACGCATACCGTTGTAATCGGGCGAGTTTCTGCTTTCAGATGCATCAGAAATTTTGCGGATTGGTCCATCCGTTCGCGAGATGTGGCAGTTTGTAGGTAAGAAACGCTTGAGAAACTCAAAATTTTCGCAGTTCTGATGCTCGATACGAATAACTAGAACGGCCTAGGGGAAAAGTACGCATACCGTTGTAATCGGGCGAGATTCTACCTTCAGATGCAACAGAAATTTTGCGGATTGGTCAATCCGTTCGCGAGATATGGCAGTTTGGAAGTAAGAAACGCTTGAGAAACTCAAAATTTTCGCAGTTCTGATGCACGAAACGAATAACTAGAACGGCCTAGGGGAAAAGTACGCGTACCGTTGTAATCGGGCGAGTTTCTACCTTCAGATGCAACAGAAATTTTGCGGATTGGTCAATCCGTTCGCGAGACATGGCAGTTTGGAAGTAAGAAACGCTTGAGAAACTCAAAATTTTCGCAGTTCTGATGCTCGAAACGAATAACTAGAACGGCCTAGGGGAAAAGTACGCATACCGTTGTAATCGGGCGAGTTTCTACTTTCAGATGCAACAGAAATTTTGCGGATTGGTCAATCCGTTCGCGAGATATGGCAGTTTGGAGGTAAGCAACGCTTGAGAAACTCAAAACTTTCGCAGTTCTGTTGCTCGAAACGAATAACTAGAACGGCCTAGGGGAAAAGTACGTATACCGTTGTAATCGGGCGAGTTTCTACTTTCAGATGCAACAGAAATTTTGCGGATTGGTCAATCCGTTCGCGAGATATGGCAGTTTGGAGGTAAGCAACGCTTGAGAAACTCAAAATTTTCGCAGTTCTGTTGCTCGAAACGAATAACTAGAACGGCCTAGGGGAAAAGTACGCATACAGTTTTAATCGGGCGAGTTTCCAATTTCAGATGCAACAGAAATTTTGCGGATTGGTCAATCCGTTCGCGAGATATGGCAGTTTGGAAGTAAGAAACGCTTGAGAAACTCAAAATTTTCGCAGTTCTGATGATCGAAACGAATTACTAGGGTGGCCTAGGGGAAAAGTACGCATACCGTTGTAATCGGGCGAGTTTCTACCTTCAGATGCAACAGAAATTTTGCGGATTGGTCAATCCGTTCGCGAGATATGGCAGTTTGGAAGTAAGAAACGCTTGAGATACTCAAAATTTTCGCAGTTCTGATGCTCGAAACGAATAACTAGAACGGCCTAGGGGAAAAGTACGCATACCGTTGTAATCGGGCGAGTTTCTACCTTCAGATGCAACAGAAATTTTGCGGATTGGTCAATCTGTTCGCGAGATATGGCAGTTTGGAAGTAAGAAACGCTTGAGAAACTCAAAATTTTCGCAGTTGTGATGCTTGAAACGAATAACTAGAACGGCCTAGGGGAAAAGTACGCATACCGTTGTAATCGGGCGAGTTTCTACTTTCAGATGCAACAGAAATTTTGCGGATTGGTCAATCCGTTCGCGAGATATGGCAGTTTGGAGGTAAGCAACGCTTGAGAAACTCAAAATTTTCGCAGTTCTGTTGCTCGAAACGAATAACTAGAACAGCCTAGGGGAAAAGTACGCATGCCGTTGTAATCGGGCGAGTTTCTACGTTCAGATGCAACAGAAATTTTGCGGATTGGTCAATCCGTTCGCGAGATATGGCAGTTTGGAGGTAAGAAACGCTTGAGGAATTCAAAATTTTCACAGTTCTGATGCTCGAAACGAATAACTAGAAAGTCCTAGGGGAAAAGTACGCATACCGTTGTAATCGGGCGAGTTTCTACTTCCAGGTGCAACAGAAATTTTGCGGATTGGTCAATCCGTTCGCGAGATATGGCAGTTTGGAGGTAAGAAACGCTTGAGAAACTCAAAATTTTCGCAGTTCTGATGCTCGAAACGAATAACTAGAACGGCCTAGGGGAAAAGTACGCACACCGTTGTAATCGGGCGAGTTTCTACTTTCAGATGCAACAGAAATTTTGCGGATTGGTCAATTCGTTCGCGAGATATGGCAGTTTGGAGGTAAGAAACGCTTGAGAAACTAAGAATTTTCGCAGTTCTGATGCTCGAAACGAATAACTATAACGGACTAGGGGAAAAGTACGCATACAGTTGTAATCGGGCGGGTTTCTACTCTCAGATGCAACAGAAATTTTGCGGATTGGTCAATCCGTTCGCGAGATATGGCAGTTTGGAGGTAAGAAACGCTTGAGAAACTCAAAATTTTCGCAGTTCTGATGCTCGAAGCGAATAACTAGAACGGCCTATGGGAAAAGTACGTATACCGTTGTAATCGGGCGAGTTTCTACTTTCAGATGCAACAGAAATTTTGCGGATTGGTCAATCCGTTCGCGAGATATGGCAGTTTGGAGGTAAGAAACGCTTGAGAAATTCAAAATTTTCACAGTTCTGATGCTCTAAACGAATAACGAGAACGGCCTAGGGGAAAAGTACGTATACCGTTGTAATCGGGCGAGTTTCTACCTTCAGATGCAACAGAAATTTTGCGGATTGGTCAATCTGTTCGCGAGATATGGCAGTTTGGAAGTAAGAAACGCTTGAGAAACTCAAAATTTTCGCAGTTGTGATGCTTGAAACGAATAACTAGAACGGCCTAGGGGAAAAGTACGCATACCGTTGTAATCGGGCGAGTTTCTACTTTCAGATGCAACAGAAATTTTGCGGATTGATCAATCCGTTCGCGAGATATGGCAGTTTGGAGGTAAGCAACGCTTGAGAAACTCAAAATTTTCGCAGTTCTGTTGCTCGAAACGAATAACTAGAACAGCCTAGGGGAAAAGTACGCATGCCGTTGTAATCGGGCGAGTTTCTACGTTCAGATGCAACAGAAATTTTGCGGATTGGTCAATCCGTTCGCGAGATATGGCAGTTTGGAGGTAAGAAACGCTTGAGGAATTCAAAATTTTCACAGTTCTGATGCTCGAAACGAATAACTAGAAAGTCCTAGGGGAAAAGTACGTATACCGTTGTAATCGGGCGAGTTTCTACCTTCAGATGCAACAGAAATTTTGCGGATTGGTCAATCTGTTCGCGAGATATGGCAGTTTGGAAGTAAGAAACGCTTGAGAAACTCAAAATTTTCGCAGTTGTGATGCTTGAAACGAATAACTAGAACGGCCTAGGGGAAAAGTACGCATACCGTTGTAATCGGGCGAGTTTCTACTTTCAGATGCAACAGAAATTTTGCGGATTGATCAATCCGTTCGCGAGATATGGCAGTTTGGAGGTAAGCAACGCTTGAGAAACTCAAAATTTTCGCAGTTCTGTTGCTCGAAACGAATAACTAGAACAGCCTAGGGGAAAAGTACGCATGCCGTTGTAATCGGGCGAGTTTCTACGTTCAGATGCAACAGAAATTTTGCGGATTGGTCAATCCGTTCGCGAGATATGGCAGTTTGGAGGTAAGAAACGCTTGAGGAATTCAAAATTTTCACAGTTCTGATGCTCGAAACGAATAACTAGAAAGTCCTAGGGGAAAAGTACGCATACCGTTGTAATCGGGCGAGTTTCTACTTCCAGGTGCAACAGAAATTTTGCGGATTGGTCAATCCGTTCGCGAGATATGGCAGTTTGGAGGTAAGAAACGCTTGAGAAACTCAAAATTTTCGCAGTTCTGATGCTCGAAACGAATAACTAGAACGGCCTAGGGGAAAAGTACGCATACCGTTGTAATCGGGCGAGTTTCTACCTTCAGATGCAACAGAAATTTTGCGGATTGGTCAATCTGTTCGCGAGATATGGCAGTTTGGAAGTAAGAAACGCTTGAGAAACTCAAAATTTTCGCAGTTCTGATGCTCGAAGCGAATAACTAGAACGGCCTAGGCGAAAAGTACGTACACCGTTGTAATCGGGCGAGTTTCTACTTTCAGATGCAACAGAAATTTTGCGGATTGGTCAATCCGTTCGCGAGATATGGCAGTTTGGAGGTAAGCAACGCTTGAGAAACTCAAAATTTTCGCAGTTCTGATGCTCGAAACGAACAACTAGAACGGCCTAGGGGAAAAGTACGCATAATGTTGTAATCGGGCGAGTTTCTACTTTCAGATGCAACAGAAATTTTGCGGATTGGTCAATCCGTTCGCGAGATATGGCAGTTTGGAGGTAAGAAACGCTTGAGAAACTCAAAATTTTCACAGTTCTGATGCTCAAAACGAATAACCAGAACGGCCTAGGGGAAAAGTACGCATACCGTTGTAATCGGGCGAGTTTCTACTTTCAGTTGCAACAGAAATTTTGCGGATTGGTCAATCCGTTCGCGAGATATGGCAGTTTGGAGGTAAGAAACGCTTGAGAAACTCAAAATTTTCGCAATTCTGATGCTCGAAACGAATAACTAGAACGGTCTAGGGGAAAAGTACGCATACCGTTGTAATCGGGCGAGTTTCTACTTTCAGTTGCAACAGAAATTTTGCGGATTGGTCAATCCGTTCGCGAGATATGGCAGTTTGGAGGTAAGAAACGCTTGAGAAACTCAAAATTTTCGCAGTTCTGATGCTCGAAACGAATAACTAGAACGGTCTAGGGGAAAAGTACGCATACAGTTGTAATCGGGCGAGTTTCTACCTTCAGATGCAACAGAAATTTTGCGGATTGGTCAATCCGTTCGCGAGATATGGCAGTTTGGAGGTAAGAAACGCTTGAGAAACTCCAAATTTTCACAGTTCTGTTGCTCGAAACGAATAACTAGAACAGCCTAGGGGAAAAGTACGCATGCCGTTGTAATCGGGCGAGTTTCTACGTTCAGATGCAACAGAAATTTTGCGGATTGGTCAATCCGTTCGCGAGATATGGCAGTTTGGAGGTAAGAAACGCTTGAGGAATTCAAAATTTTCACAGTTGTGATGCTCGAAACGAATAACTAGAAAGTCCTAGGGGAAAAGTACGCATACCGTTGTAATCGGGCGAGTTTCTACTTCCAGGTGCAACAGAAATTTTGCGGATTGGTCAATCCGTTCGCGAGATATGGCAGTTTGGAGGTAAGAAACGCTTGAGAAACTCAAAATTTTCGCAGTTCTGATGCTCGAAACGAATAACTAGAACGGCCTAGGGGAAAAGTACGCATACCGTTGTAATCGGGCGAGTTTCTACCTTCAGATGCAACAGAAATTTTGCGGATTGGTCAATCTGTTCGCGAGATATGGCAGTTTGGAAGTAAGAAACGCTTGAGAAACTCAAAATTTTCGCAGTTCTGATGCTCGAAGCGAAAAACTAGAACGGCCTAGGCGAAAAGTACGTACACCGTTGTAATCGGGCGAGTTTCTACTTTCAGATGCAACAGAAATTTTGCGGATTGGTCAATCCGTTCGCGAGATATGGCAGTTTGGAGGTAAGCAACGCTTGAGAAACTCAAAATTTTCGCAGTTCTGATGCTCGAAACGAACAACTAGAACGGCCTAGGGGAAAAGTACGCATAATGTTGTAATCGGGCGAGTTTCTACTTTCAGATGCAACAGAAATTTTGCGGATTGGTCAATCCGTTCGCGAGATATGGCAGTTTGGAGGTAAGAAACGCTTGAGAAACTCAAAATTTTCACAGTTCTGTTGCTCAAAACGAATAACCAGAACGGCCTAGGGGAAAAGTACGCATACCGTTGTAATCGGGCGAGTTTCTACTTTCAGTTGCAACAGAAATTTTGCGGATTGGTCAATCCGTTCGCGAGATATGGCAGTTTGGAGGTAAGAAACGCTTGAGAAACTCAAAATTTTCGCAATTCTGATGCTCGAAACGAATAACTAGAACGGTCTAGGGGAAAAGTACGCATACCGTTGTAATCGGGCGAGTTTCTACTTTCAGTTGCAACAGAAATTTTGCGGATTGGTCAATCCGTTCGCGAGATATGGCAGTTTGGAGGTAAGAAACGCTTGAGAAACTCAAAATTTTCGCAGTTCTGATGCTCGAAACGAATAACTAGAACGGTCTAGGGGAAAAGTACGCATACAGTTGTAATCGGGCGAGTTTCTACCTTCAGATGCAACAGAAATTTTGCGGATTGGTCAATCCGTTCGCGAGATATGGCAGTTTGGAGGTAAGAAACGCTTGAGAAACTCCAAATTTTCACAGTTCTGTTGCTCGAAACGAATAACTAGAACAGCCTAGGGGAAAAGTACGCATGCCGTTGTAATCGGGCGAGTTTCTACGTTCAGATGCAACAGAAATTTTGCGGATTGGTCAATCCGTTCGCGAGATATGGCAGTTTGGAGGTAAGAAACGCTTGAGGAATTCAAAATTTTCACAGTTGTGATGCTCGAAACGAATAACTAGAAAGTCCTAGGGGAAAAGTACGCATACCGTTGTAATCGGGCGAGTTTCTACTTCCAGGTGCAACAGAAATTTTGCGGATTGGTCAATCCGTTCGCGAGATATGGCAGTTTGGAGGTAAGAAACGCTTGAGAAACTCAAAATTTTCGCAGTTCTGATGCTCGAAACGAATAACTAGAACGGCCTAGGGGAAAAGTACGCATACCGTTGTAATCGGGCGAGTTTCTACCTTCAGATGCAACAGAAATTTTGCGGATTGCTCAATCTGTTCGCGAGATATGGCAGTTTGGAAGTAAGAAACGCTTGAGAAACTCAAAATTTTCGCAGTTCTGATGCTCGAAGCGAATAACTAGAACGGCCTAGGCGAAAAGTACGTACACCGTTGTAATCGGGCGAGTTTCTACTTTCAGATGCAACAGAAATTTTGCGGATTGGTCAATCCGTTCGCGAGATATGGCAGTTTGGAGGTAAGCAACGCTTGAGAAACTCAAAATTTTCGCAGTTCTGATGCTCGAAACGAACAACTAGAACGGCCTAGGGGAAAAGTACGCATAATGTTGTAATCGGGCGAGTTTCTACTTTCAGATGCAACAGAAATTTTGCGGATTGGTCAATCCGTTCGCGAGATATGGCAGTTTGGAGGTAAGAAACGCTTGAGAAACTCAAAATTTTCACAGTTCTGATGCTCAAAACGAATAACCAGAACGGCCTAGGGGAAAAGTACGCATACCGTTGTAATCGGGCGAGTTTCTACTTTCAGTTGCAACAGAAATTTTGCGGATTGGTCAATCCGTTCGCGAGATATGGCAGTTTGGAGGTAAGAAACGCTTGAGAAACTCAAAATTTTCGCAATTGTGATGCTCGAAACGAATAACTAGAACGGTCTAGGGGAAAAGTACGCATACCGTTGTAATCGGGCGAGTTTCTACTTTCAGTTGCAACAGAAATTTTGCGGATTGGTCAATCCGTTCGCGAGATATGGCAGTTTGGAGGTAAGAAACGCTTGAGAAACTCAAAATTTTCGCAGTTCTGATACTCGAAACGAATAACTAGAACGGTCTAGGGGAAAAGTACGCATACAGTTGTAATCGGGCGAGTTTCTACCTTCAGATGCAACAGAAATTTTGCGGATTGGTCAATCCGTTCGCGAGATATGGCAGTTTGGAGGTAAGAAACGCTTGAGAAACTCCAAATTTTCACAGTTCTGATTCTCGAAACGAACAACTAGAACGGCCTAGGGGAAAAGTACGCATAATGTTGTAATCGGGCGAGTTTCTACTTTCAGATGCAACAGAAATTTTGCGGATTGGTCAATCCGTTCGCGAGATATGGCAGTTTGGAGGTAAGCAACGCTTGAGAAACTCAAAATTTTCGCAGTTCTGTTGCTCGAAACGAATAACTAGAACAGCCTAGAGGAAAAGTACGCATACATTTGTAATCGGGCGGGTTTCTACTCTCAGATGCAACAGAAGTTTTGCGGATTGGTCAATCCGTTCGCGAGATATGGCAGTTTGGATGTAAGAAACGCTTGAGAAACTCAAAATTTTCGCAGTTCTGTTGCTCGAAACGAATAACTAGAACAGCCTAGAGGAAAAGTACGCATGCCGTTGTAATCGGGCGAGTTTCTACTTTCAGATGCAACAGAAATTTTGCGGATTGGTCAATCCGTTCGCGAGATATGGCAGTTTGGAGGTAAGAAACGCTTGAGAAACTCAAAATTTTCGCAGTTCTGATGCTCGAAACGAATAACTAGAACGGCCTAGGGGAAAAGTACGCATACCGTTGTAATCGGGCGAGTTTCTACCTTCAGATGCAACAGAAATTTTGCGGATTGGTCAATCTGTTCGCGAGATATGGCAGTTTGGAAGTAAGAAACGCTTGAGAAACTCAAAATTTTCGCAGTTCTGATGCTCGAAGCGAATAACTAGAACGGCCTAGGCGAAAAGTACGTACACCGTTGTAATCGGGCGAGTTTCTACTTTCCGATGCAACAGAAATTTTGCGGATTGGTCAATCCGTTCGCGAGATATGGCAGTTTGGAGGTAAGCAACGCTTGAGAAACTAAGAATTTTCGCAGTTCTGATGCTCGAAACGAATAACTATAACGGACTAGGGGAAAAGTACGCATACAGTTGTAATCGGGCGGGTTTCTACTCTCAGATGCAACAGAAATTTTGCGGATTGGTCAATCCGTTCGCGAGATATGGCAGTTTGGATGTAAGAAACGCTTGAGAAACTCAAAATTTTCGCAGTTCTGATGCTCGAAACGAACAACTAGAAAGTCCTAGGGGAAAAGTACGCATACCGTTGTAATCGGGCGAGTTTCTACTTCCAGGTGCAACAGAAATTTTGCGGATTGGTCAATCCGTTCGCGAGATATGGCAGTTTGGAGGTAAGAAACGCTTGAGAAACTCAAAATTTTCGCAGTTCTGATGCTCGAAACGAATAACTAGAACGGCCTAGGGGAAAAGTACGCATACCGTTGTAATCGGGCGAGTTTCTACCTTCAGATGCAACAGAAATTTTGCGGATTGCTCAATCTGTTCGCGAGATATGGCAGTTTGGAAGTAAGAAACGCTTGAGAAACTCAAAATTTTCGCAGTTCTGATGCTCGAAGCGAATAACTAGAACGGCCTAGGCGAAAAGTACGTACACCGTTGTAATCGGGCGAGTTTCTACTTTCAGATGCAACAGAAATTTTGCGGATTGGTCAATCCGTTCGCGAGATATGGCAGTTTGGAGGTAAGCAACGCTTGAGAAACTCAAAATTTTCGCAGTTCTGATGCTCGAAACGAACAACTAGAACGGCCTAGGGGAAAAGTACGCATAATGTTGTAATCGGGCGAGTTTCTACTTTCAGATGCAACAGAAATTTTGCGGATTGGTCAATCCGTTCGCGAGATATGGCAGTTTGGAGGTAAGAAACGCTTGAGAAACTCAAAATTTTCACAGTTCTGATGCTCAAAACGAATAACCAGAACGGCCTAGGGGAAAAGTACGCATACCGTTGTAATCGGGCGAGTTTCTACTTTCAGTTGCAACAGAAATTTTGCGGATTGGTCAATCCGTTCGCGAGATATGGCAGTTTGGAGGTAAGAAACGCTTGAGAAACTCAAAATTTTCGCAATTGTGATGCTCGAAACGAATAACTAGAACGGTCTAGGGGAAAAGTACGCATACCGTTGTAATCGGGCGAGTTTCTACTTTCAGTTGCAACAGAAATTTTGCGGATTGGTCAATCCGTTCGCGAGATATGGCAGTTTGGAGGTAAGAAACGCTTGAGAAACTCAAAATTTTCGCAGTTCTGATACTCGAAACGAATAACTAGAACGGTCTAGGGGAAAAGTACGCATACAGTTGTAATCGGGCGAGTTTCTACCTTCAGATGCAACAGAAATTTTGCGGATTGGTCAATCCGTTCGCGAGATATGGCAGTTTGGAGGTAAGAAACGCTTGAGAAACTCAAAATTTTCGCAGTTCTGATGCTCGAAACGAATAACTAGAACGGCCTAGGGGAAAAGTACGCATACCGTTGTAATCGGGCGAGTTTCTACCTTCAGATGCAACAGAAATTTTGCGGATTGCTCAATCTGTTCGCGAGATATGGCAGTTTGGAAGTAAGAAACGCTTGAGAAACTCAAAATTTTCGCAATTGTGATGCTCGAAACGAATAACTAGAACGGCCTAGGCGAAAAGTACGTACACCGTTGTAATCGGGCGAGTTTCTACTTTCAGATGCAACAGAAATTTTGCGGATTGGTCAATCCGTTCGCGAGATATGGCAGTTTGGAGGTAAGCAACGCTTGAGAAACTCAAAATTTTCGCAGTTCTGATGCTCGAAACGAACAACTAGAACGGCCTAGGGGAAAAGTACGCATAATGTTGTAATCGGGCGAGTTTCTACTTTCAGATGCAACAGAAATTTTGCGGATTGGTCAATCCGTTCGCGAGATATGGCAGTTTGGAGGTAAGAAACGCTTGAGAAACTCAAAATTTTCACAGTTCTGATGCTCAAAACGAATAACCAGAACGGCCTAGGGGAAAAGTACGCATACCGTTGTAATCGGGCGAGTTTCTACTTTCAGTTGCAACAGAAATTTTGCGGATTGGTCAATCCGTTCGCGAGATATGGCAGTTTGGAGGTAAGAAACGCTTGAGAAACTCAAAATTTTCGCAATTGTGATGCTCGAAACGAATAACTAGAACGGTCTAGGGGAAAAGTACGCATACCGTTGTAATCGGGCGAGTTTCTGCTTTCAGTTGCAACAGAAATTTTGCGGATTGGTCAATCCGTTCGCGAGATATGGCAGTTTGGAGGTAAGAAACGCTTGAGAAACTCAAAATTTTCGCAGTTCTGATACTCGAAACGAATAACTAGAACGGTCTAGGGGAAAAGTACGCATACAGTTGTAATCGGGCGAGTTTCTACCTTCAGATGCAACAGAAATTTTGCGGATTGGTCAATCCGTTCGCGAGATATGGCAGTTTGGAGGTAAGAAACGCTTGAGAAACTCCAAATTTTCACAGTTCTGATTCTCGAAACGAACAACTAGAACGGCCTAGGGGAAAAGTACGCATAATGTTGTAATCGGGCGAGTTTCTACTTTCAGATGCAACAGAAATTTTGCGGATTGGTCAATCCGTTCGCGAGATATGGCAGTTTGGAGGTAAGCAACGCTTGAGAAACTCAAAATTTTCGCAGTTCTGTTGCTCGAAACGAATAACTAGAACAGCCTAGAGGAAAAGTACGCATACATTTGTAATCGGGCGGGTTTCTACTCTCAGATGCAACAGAAATTTTGCGGATTGGTCAATCCGTTCGCGAGATATGGCAGTTTGGATGTAAGAAACGCTTGAGAAACTCAAAATTTTCGCAGTTCTGTTGCTCGAAACGAATAACTAGAACAGCCTAGAGGAAAAGTACGCATGCCGTTGTAATCGGGCGAGTTTCTACTTTCAGATGCAACAGAAATTTTGCGGATTGGTCAATCCGTTCGCGAGATATGGCAGTTTGGAGGTAAGAAACGCTTGAGAAACTCAAAATTTTCGCAGTTCTGATGCTCGAAACGAATAACTAGAACGGCCTAGGGGAAAAGTACGCATACCGTTGTAATCGGGCGAGTTTCTACCTTCAGATGCAACAGAAATTTTGCGGATTGGTCAATCTGTTCGCGAGATATGGCAGTTTGGAAGGAAGAAACGCTTGAGAAACTCAAAATTTTCGCAGTTCTGATGCTCGAAGCGAATAACTAGAACGGCCTAGGCGAAAAGTACGTACACCGTTGTAATCGGGCGAGTTTCTACTTTCCGATGCAACAGAAATTTTGCGGATTGGTCAATCCGTTCGCGAGATATGGCAGTTTGGAGGTAAGCAACGCTTGAGAAACTAAGAATTTTCGCAGTTCTGATGCTCGAAACGAATAACTATAACGGACTAGGGGAAAAGTACGCATACAGTTGTAATCGGGCGGGTTTCTACTCTCAGATGCAACAGAAATTTTGCGGATTGGTCAATCCGTTCGCGAGATATGGCAGTTTGGATGTAAGAAACGCTTGAGAAACTCAAAATTTTCGCAGTTCTGATGCTCGAAACGAACAACTAGAACGGCCTAGGGGAAAAGTACGCATAGTGTTGTAATCGGGCGAGTTTCTACTTTCAGATGCAACAGAAATTTTGCGGATTGGTCAATCCGTTCACGAGATATGGCAGTTTGGAGGTAAGAAACGCTTGAGAAACTCAAAATTTTCACAGTTCTGATGCTCAAAACGAATAACCAGAACGGCCTAGGGGAAAAGTACGCATACCGTTGTAATCGGGCGAGTTTCTACCTTCAGATGCAACAGAAATTTTGCGGATTGGTCAATCCGTTCGCGAGATATGGCAGTTTGGAGGTAAGAAACGCTTGAGAAACTCCAAATTTTCGCAGTTCTGATGCTCGAAACGAACAACTAGAACGGCCTAGGGGAAAAGTACGCATAATGTTGTAATCGGGCGAGTTTCTACTTTCAGATGCAACAGAAATTTTGCGGATTGGTCAATCCGTTCGCGAGATATGGCAGTTTGGAGGTAAGCAACGCTTGAGAAACTCAAAATTTTCGCAGTTCTGTTGCTCGAAACGAATAACTAGAACAGCCTAGAGGAAAAGTACGCGTGCCGTTGTAATCGGGCGAGTTTCTACTTTCAGATGCAACAGAAATTTTGCGGATTGGTCAATCCGTTCGCGAGATATGGCAGTTTGGAGGTAAGAAACGCTTGAGATACTCAAAATTTTCGCAGTTCTGATGCTCGAAACGAATAACTAGAACGGCCTAGGGGAAAAGTACGCATACCGTTGTAATCGGGCGAGTTTCTACCTTCAGATGCAACAGAAATTTTGCGGATTGGTCAATCTGTTCGCGAGATATGGCAGTTTAGAAGTAAGAAACGCTTGAGAAACTCAAAATTTTCGCAGTTCTGATGCTCGAAGCGAATAACTAGAACGGCCTAGGCGAAAAGTACGTACACCGTAGTAATCGGGCGAGTTTCTACTTTCAGATGCAACAGAAATTTTGCGGATTGGTCAATCCGTTCGCGAGATATGGCAGTTTGGAGGTAAGCAACGCTTGAGAAACTAAGAATTTTCGCAGTTCTGATGCTCGAAACGAATAACTATAACGGACTAGGGCAAAAGTACGCATACAGTTGTAATCGGGCGGGTTTCTACTCTCAGATGCAACAGAAATTTTGTGGATTGGTCAATCCGTTCGCGAGATATGGCAGTTTGGAGGTAAGCAACGCTTGAGAAACTCAAAATTTTCGCAGTTCTGTTGCTCGAAACGAATAACTAGAACGGCCTAGGGGAAAAGTACGCACACAGTTTTAATCGGGCGAGTTTCCACTTTCAGATGCCACAGAAATTTTGCGGATTGGTCAATCCGTTCGCGAGATATGGCAGTTTGGAAGTAAGAAACGCTTGAGAAACTCAAAATTTTCGCAGTTCTGATGCTCGAAACGAATTACTATGCCGGCCTAGGGGAAAAGTCCGCATACCGTTTTAATCGGGCGATTTTCTGCTTTCAGATGCATCAGAAATTTTGCGGATTGGTCCATCCGTTCGTGAGATGTGGCAGTTTGTAGGTAAGAAACGCTTGAGAAACTCAAAATTTTCGCAGTTCTGATGCTCGAAACGAATAACTAGAACGGCCTAGAGGAAAAGTACGCATACCGTTGTAATCGGGCGAGATTCTACCTTCAGATGCAACAGAAATTTTGCGGATTGGTCAATCCGTTCGCGAGATATGGCAGTTTGGAAGAAAGAAACGCTTGAGAAACTCAAAATTTTCGCAGTTCTGATGCACGAAACGAATAACTAGAACGGCCTAGGGGAAAAGTACGTATACCGTTGTAATCGGGCGAGTTTCTGCTTTCAGATGCATCAGAAATTTTGCGGATTGGTCAATCCGTTCGCGAGATGTGGCAGTTTGGAGGTAAGAAACGCTTGAGAAACTCAAAATTTTCGCAGTTCTGATGCTCGAAACGAATAACTAGAACGGCCTAGGGGAAAAGTACGTATACCGTTGTAATCGGGCGAGATTCTACTTTCAGATGCAACAGAAATTTTGCGGATTGGTTAATCCGTTCGCGAGATATGGCAGTTTGGAGGTAAGCAAGGCTTGAGAAACTCAAAATTTTCGCAGTTCTGTTGCTCGAAACGAATAACTAGAACGGCCTAGGGGAAAAGTACGTATACCGTTGTAATCGGGCGAGTTTCTACTTTCAGATGCAACAGAAATTTTGCGGATTGGTCAATCCGTTCGCGAGATATGGCAGTTTGGAGGTAAGCAACGCTTGAGAAACTCAAAATTTTCGCAGTTCTGTTGCTCGAAACGAATAACGAGAACGGCCTAGGGGAAAAGTACGCATACAGTTTTAATCGGGCGAGTTTCCACTTTCAGATGCAACAGAAATTTTGCGGATTGGTCAATCCGTTCGCGAGATATGGCAGTTTGGATGTAAGAAACGCTTGAGAAACTCAAAATTTTCGCAGTTCTGATGCTCGAAACGAATAACTAGAACGGCCTAGGGGAAAAGTACGCATACCGTTGTAATCGGGCGAGTTTCTACTTTCAGATGCAACAGAAATTTTGCGGATTGGTCAATCCGTTCGCGAGATATGGCAGTTTGGAGGTAAGAAATGCTTGAGAAACTCAAAATTTTCGCAGTTCTGATGCTCGAAGCGAATAACTAGAACGGCCTAGGGGAAAAGTACGTATACCGTTGTAATCGGGCGAGTTTCTGCTTTCAGATGCAACAGAAATTTTGCGGATTGGTCAATCCGTTCGCGAGATATGGCAGTTTGGAGGTAAGAAACGCTTGAGAAATTCAAAACTTTCACAGTTCTGATGCTCTAAACGAATAACCAGAACGGCCTAGGGGAAAAGTACGCACACCGTTGTAATCGGGCGAGTTTCTACTTTCAGATGCAACAGAAGTTTTGCGGATTGGTCAATCCGTTCGCGAGATATGGCAGTTTGGAGGTAAGAAACGCTTGAGAAACTCAAAATTTTCGCAGTTCTGATGCTCGAAACGAATAACTAGAAAGGCCTAGGGGAAAAGTACGCATACCGTTGTAATCGGGCGAGTTTCTACTTCCAGGTGCAACCGAAATTTTGCGGATTGGTCAATCCGTTCGCGAGATATGGCAGTTTGGAGGTAAGAAACGCTTGAGAAACTCAAAATTTTCGCAGTTCTGATGCTCGAAACGAATAACTAGGACGGCCTAGGGGAAAAGTACGTATACCGTTGTAATCGCGCGAGTTTCTACTTTCAGATGCAACAGAAATTTTGCGGATTGGTCAATCCGTTCGCGAGATATGGCAGTTTGGAGGTAAGCAACGCTCGAGAAACTCAAAATTTTCGCAGTTCTGATTCTCGAAACGAATAACTAGAACGGCCTAGGGGAAAAGTACGCATACCGTTGTAATCGGGCGAGTTTCTACCTTCAGATGCAACAGAAATTTTGCGGATTGGTCAATCTGTTCGCGAGATATGGCAGTTTGGAAGTAAGAAACGCTTGAGAAACTCAAAATTTTCGCAGTTGTGATGCTTGAAACGAATAACTAGAACGGCCTAGGGGAAAAGAACGCATACCGTTGTAATCGGGCGAGTTTCTACTTTTAGATGCAACAGAAATTTTGCGGATTTGTCAATCCGTTCGCGAGATATGGCAGTTTGGGGGTAAGAAACGCTTGAGAAACTCAAAATTTTCGCAGTTCTGATGCTCGAAGCGAATAACTAGAACGGCCTAGGCGAAAAGTACGTACACCGTTGTAATCGGGCGAGTTTCTACTTTCAGATGCAACAGAAATTTTGCGGATTGGTCAATCCGTTCGCGAGATATGGTAGTTTGGAGGTAAGCAACGCTTGAGAAACTCAAAATTTTCGCAGTTCTGTTGCTCGAAACGAATAACTAGAACGGCCTAGGGGAAAAGTACGCATACAGTTGTAATCGGGCGAGTTTCTACTTTCACATGCAACAGAAATTTTGCGGATTTGTCAATCCGTTCGCGAGATATGGCAGTTTGGAGGTAAGAAACGCTTGAGAAACTCAAAATTTTCGCAGTTCTGATGCTCGAAACGAATAACTAGAAAGGCCTAGGGGAAAAGTACGCATACCGTTGTAATCGGGCGAGTTTCTACTTTCAGATGCAACAGAAATTTTGCGGATTGGTCAATCCGTTCGCGAGATATGGCAGTTTGGAGGTAAGAAACGCTTGAGAAACTCAAAATATTCGCAGTTCTGATGCTCGAAGCGAATAACTAGAACGGCCTAGGGGAAAAGTACGTATACCGTTGTAATCGGGCGAGTTTCTACTTTCAGATGCAACAGAAATTTTGCGGATTGGTCAATCCGTTCGCGAGATATGGCAGTTTGGAGGTAAGCAACGCTTGAGAAACTCAAAATTTTCGCAGTTCTGTTGCTCGAAACGAATAACTAGAACAGCCTAGGGGAAAAGTACGCATGCCGTTGTAATCGGGCGAGTTTCTACTTTCAGATGCAACAGAAATTTTGCGGATTGGTCAATCCGTTCGCGAGATATGGCAGTTTGGAGGTAAGAAACGCTCGAGGAATTCAAAATTTTCACAGTTCTGATGCTCGAAACGAATAACTAGAAAGTCCTAGGGGAAAAGTACGCATACCGTTGTAATCGGGCGAGTTTCTACTTCCAGGTGCAACAGAAATTTTGCGGATTGGTCAATCCGTTCGCGAGATATGGCAGTTTGGAGGTAAGAAACGCTTGAGAAACTCAAAATTTTCGCAGTTCTGATGCTCGAAACGAACAACTAGAACGGCCTAGGGGAAAAGTACGCATACCGTTGTAATCGGGCGAGTTTCTGCTTTCAGATGCATCAGAAATTTTGCGGATTGGTGAATCCGTTCGCGAGATGTGGCAGTTTGGAGGTAAGAAACGCTTGAGAAACTCAAAATTTTCGCAGTTCTGATGCTCGAAACGAATAACTAGAAAGGCCTAGGGGAAAAGTACGCATACCGTTGTAATCGGGCGAGTTTCTACTTCCAGGTGCAACAGAAATTTTGCGGATTGGTCAATCCGTTCGCGAGATATGGCAGTTTGGAGGTAAGAAACGCTTGAGAAACTCAAAATTTTCGCAGTTCTGATGCTCGAAACGAATAACTAGAAAGGCCTAGGGGAAAAGTACGCATACCGTTGTAATCGGGCGAGTTTCTACTTCCAGGTGCAACCGAAATTTTGCGGATTGGTCAATCCGTTCGCGAGATATGGCAGTTTGGAGGTAAGAAACGCTTGAGAAACTCAAAATTTTCGCAGTTCTGATGCTCGAAACGAATAACTAGGACGGCCTAGGGGAAAAGTACGTATACCGTTGTAATCGCGCGAGTTTCTACTTTCAGATGCAACAGAAATTTTGCGGATTGGTCAATCCGTTCGCGAGATATGGCAGTTTGGAGGTAAGCAACGCTCGAGAAACTCAAAATTTTCGCAGTTCTGATTCTCGAAACGAATAACTAGAACGGCCTAGGGGAAAAGTACGCATACCGTTGTAATCGGGCGAGTTTCTACCTTCAGATGCAACAGAAATTTTGCGGATTGGTCAATCTGTTCGCGAGATATGGCAGTTTGGAAGTAAGAAACGCTTGAGAAACTCAAAATTTTCGCAGTTGTGATGCTTGAAACGAATAACTAGAACGGCCTAGGGGAAAAGAACGCATACCGTTGTAATCGGGCGAGTTTCTACTTTTAGATGCAACAGAAATTTTGCGGATTTGTCAATCCGTTCGCGAGATATGGCAGTTTGGGGGTAAGAAACGCTTGAGAAACTCAAAATTTTCGCAGTTCTGATGCTCGAAGCGAATAACTAGAACGGCCTAGGCGAAAAGTACGTACACCGTTGTAATCGGGCGAGTTTCTACTTTCAGATGCAACAGAAATTTTGCGGATTGGTCAATCCGTTCGCGAGATATGGTAGTTTGGAGGTAAGCAACGCTTGAGAAACTCAAAATTTTCGCAGTTCTGTTGCTCGAAACGAATAACTAGAACGGCCTACTTGAAAAGTACGCATACAGTTGTAATCGGGCGAGTTTCTACTTTCACATGCAACAGAAATTTTGCGGATTTGTCAATCCGTTCGCGAGATATGGCAGTTTGGAGGTAAGAAACGCTTGAGAAACTCAAAATTTTCGCAGTTCTGATGCTCGAAACGAATAACTAGAAAGGCCTAGGGGAAAAGTACGCATACCGTTGTAATCGGGCGAGTTTCTACTTTCAGATGCAACAGAAATTTTGCGGATTGGTCAATCCGTTCGCGAGATATGGCAGTTTGGAGGTAAGAAACGCTTGAGAAACTCAAAATATTCGCAGTTCTGATGCTCGAAGCGAATAACTAGAACGGCCTAGGGGAAAAGTACGTATACCGTTGTAATCGGGCGAGTTTCTACTTTCAGATGCAACAGAAATTTTGCGGATTGGTCAATCCGTTCGCGAGATATGGCAGTTTGGAGGTAAGCAACGCTTGAGAAACTCAAAATTTTCGCAGTTCTGTTGCTCGAAACGAATAACTAGAACAGCCTAGGGGAAAAGTACGCATGCCGTTGTAATCGGGCGAGTTTCTACTTTCAGATGCAACAGAAATTTTGCGGATTGGTCAATCCGTTCGCGAGATATGGCAGTTTGGAGGTAAGAAACGCTCGAGGAATTCAAAATTTTCACAGTTCTGATGCTCGAAACGAATAACTAGAAAGTCCTAGGGGAAAAGTACGCATACCGTTGTAATCGGGCGAGTTTCTACTTCCAGGTGCAACAGAAATTTTGCGGATTGGTCAATCCGTTCGCGAGATATGGCAGTTTGGAGGTAAGAAACGCTTGAGAAACTCAAAATTTTCGCAGTTCTGATGCTCGAAACGAACAACTAGAACGGCCTAGGGGAAAAGTACGCATACCGTTGTAATCGGGCGAGTTTCTGCTTTCAGATGCATCAGAAATTTTGCGGATTGGTGAATCCGTTCGCGAGATGTGGCAGTTTGGAGGTAAGAAACGCTTGAGAAACTCAAAATTTTCGCAGTTCTGATGCTCGAAACGAATAACTAGAAAGGCCTAGGGGAAAAGTACGCATACCGTTGTAATCGGGCGAGTTTCTACTTCCAGGTGCAACAGAAATTTTGCGGATTGGTCAATCCGTTCGCGAGATATGGCAGTTTGGAGGTAAGAAACGCTTGAGAAACTCAAAATTTTCGCAGTTCTGATGCTCGAAACGAATAACTAGAACGGCCTAGGGGAAAAGTACGTATACCGTTGTAATCGGGCGAGTTTCTACTTTCAGATGCAACAGAAATTTTGCGGATTGGTCAATCCGTTCGCGAGATATGGCAGTTTGGAGGTAAGAAACGCTTGAGAAACTCAAAATTTTCGCAGTTCTGAAGCTCGAAACGAACAACTAGAACGGCCTAGGGGAAAAGTACGCATAGTGTTGTAATCGGGCGAGTTTCTACTTTCAGATGCAACAGAAATTTTGCGGATTGGTCAATCCGTTCGCGAGATATGGCAGTTTGGAGGTAGGAAACGCTTGAGAAACTCAAAATTTTCACAGTTCTGATGCTCAAAACGAATAACCAGAACGGCCTAGGGGAAAAGTACGCATACCGTTGTAATCGGGCGAGTTTCTACTTTCAGATGCAACAGAAATTTTGCGGATTGGTCAATCCGTTCGCGAGATATGGCAGTTTGGAGGTAAGAAACGCTTGAGAAACTCAAAATTTTCGCAGTTCTGTTGCTCAAAACGAATAACTAGAACGGTCTAGGGGAAAAGTACGCATACAGTTGTAATCGGGCGAGTTTCTACCTTCAGATGCAACAGAAATTTTGCGGATTGGTCAATCCGTTCGCGAGATATGGCAGTTTGGAGGTAGGAAACGCTTGAGAAACTCAAAATTTTCACAGTTCTGATGCTCAAAACGAATAACTAGAAAGGCCTAGGGGAAAAGTACGCATACCGTTGTAATCGGGCGAGTTTCTACTTCCAGGTGCAACAGAAATTTTGCGGATTGGTCAATCCGTTCGCGAGATATGGCAGTTTGGAGGTAAGAAACGCTTGAGAAACTCAAAATTTTCGCAGTTCTGATGCTCGAAACGAATAACTAGAACGGCCTAGGGGAAAAGTACGTATACCGTTGTAATCGGGCGAGTTTCTACTTTCAGATGCAACAGAAATTTTGCGGATTGGTCAATCCGTTCGCGAGATATGGCAGTTTGGAGGTAAGAAACGCTTGAGAAACTCAAAATTTTCGCAGTTCTGAAGCTCGAAACGAACAACTAGAACGGCCTAGGGGAAAAGTACGCATAGTGTTGTAATCGGGCGAGTTTCTACTTTCAGATGCAACAGAAATTTTGCGGATTGGTCAATCCGTTCGCGAGATATGGCAGTTTGGAGGTAGGAAACGCTTGAGAAACTCAAAATTTTCACAGTTCTGATGCTCAAAACGAATAACCAGAACGGCCTAGGGGAAAAGTACGCATACCGTTGTAATCGGGCGAGTTTCTACTTTCAGATGCAACAGAAATTTTGCGGATTGGTCAATCCGTTCGCGAGATATGGCAGTTTGGAGGTAAGAAACGCTTGAGAAACTCAAAATTTTCGCAGTTCTGTTGCTCGAAACGAATAACTAGAACGGTCTAGGGGAAAAGTACGCATACAGTTGTAATCGGGCGAGTTTCTACCTTCAGATGCAACAGAAATTTTGCGGATTGGTCAATCCGTTCGCGAGATATGGCAGTTTGGAGGTAAGAAACGCTTGAGAAAGTCCAAATTTTCGCAGTTCTGATGCTCGAAACGAACAACTAGAACGGCCTAGGGGAAAAGTACGCATAATGTTGTAATCGGGCGAGTTTCTGCTTTCAGATGCATCAGAAATTTTGCGGATTGGTCCATCCGTTCGCGAGATGTGGCAGTTTGTAGGTAAGAAACGCTTGAGAAACTCAAAATTTTCGCAGTTGTGAGGCTTGAAACGAATAACTAGAACGGCCTAGGGGAAAAGTACGCATACCGTTGTAATCGGGCGAGTTTATACTTTCAGATGCAACAGAAATTTTGCGGATTGGTCAATCCGTTCGCGAGATATGGCAGTTTGGAGGTAAGAAACGCTTGAGAAACTCAAAATTTTCGCAGTTCTGATGCTCGAAGCGAATAACTAGAACGGCCTAGGGGAAAAGTACGTATACCGTTGTAATCGGGCGAGTTTCTACTTTCAGATGCAACAGAAATTTTGCGGATTGGTCAATCCGTTCGCGAGATATGGCAGTTTGGAGGTAAGCAACGCTTGAGAAACTCAAAATTTTCGCAGTTCTGTTGCTCGAAACGAATAACTAGAACGGCCTAGGGGAAAAGTACGCATACAGTTGTAATCGGGCGAGTTTCTACTTTCACATGCAACAGAAATTTTGCGGATTTGTCAATCCGTTCGCGAGATATGGCAGTTTGGAGGTAAGAAACGCTTGATGAACTCAAAATTTTCGCAGTCCTGATGCTCGAGAGGCACAACTAGAACGGCCTAGGGGAAAAGTACGCATACCGTTGTAATCGGGCGAGTTTCTACTTTCAGATGCAACAGAAATTTTGCGGATTGGTCAATCCGTTCGCGAGATATGGCAGTTTGGAGGTAAGAAACGCTTGAGAAACTCAAAATTTTCGCAGTTCTGATGCTCGAAGCGAATAACTAGAACGGCCTAGGGGAAAAGTACGTATACCGTTGTAATCGGGCGAGTTTCTACTTTCAGATGCAACAGAAATTTTGCGGATTGGTCAATCCGTTCGCGAGATATGGCAGTTTGGAGGTAAGCAACGCTTGAGAAACTCAAAATTTTCGCAGTTCTGTTGCTCGAAACGAATAACTAGAACAGCCTAGGGGGAAAGTACGCATGCCGTTGTAATCGGGCGAGTTTCTACTTTCAGATGCAACAGAAATTTTGCGGATTGGTCAATCCGTTCGCGAGATATGGCAGTTTGGAAGTAAGAAACGCTTGAGGAATTCAAAATTTTCACAGTTCTGATGCTCGAAACGAATAACTAGAAAGTCCTAGGGGAAAAGTACGCATACCGTTGTAATCGGGCGAGTTTCTACTTCCAGGTGCAACAGAAATTTTGCGGATTGGTCAATCCGTTCGCGAGATATGGCAGTTTGGAGGTAAGAAACGCTTGAGAAACTCAAAATTTTCGCAGTTCTGATGCTCGAAGCGAATAACTAGAACGGCCTATGGGAAAAGTACGTATACCGTTGTAATCGGGCGAGTTTCTACTTTCAGATGCAACAGAAATTTTGCGGATTGGTCAATCCGTTCGCGAGATATGGCAGTTTGGAGGTAAGCAACGCTTGAGAAACTCAAAATTTTCGCAGTTCTGTTGCTCGAAACGAATAACTAGAACAGCCTAGGGGAAAAGTACGCATGCCGTTGTAATCGGGCGAGTTTCTACTTTCAGATGCAACAGAAATTTTGCGGATTGGTCAATCCGTTCGCGAGATATGGCAATTTGGAGGTAAGAAACGCTTGAGAAACTCAAAATTTTCGCAGTTCTGATGCTCGAAACGAATAACTAGAAAGGCCTAGGGGAAAAGTACGCATACCGTTGTAATCGGGCGAGTTTCTGCTTTCAGATGCATCAGAAATTTTGCGGATTGGTCAATCTGTTCGCGAGATATGGCAGTTTGGAAGTAAGAAACGCTTGAGAAACTCAAAATTTTCGCAGTTCTGATGCTCGAAGCGAATAACTAGAACGGCCTAGGCGAAAAGTACGCATACCGTTGTAATCGGGCGAGTTTCTACTTTCAGATGCAACAGAAATTTTGCGGATTGGTCAATCCGTTCGCGAGATATGGCAGTTTGGAGGTAAGAAACGCTTGAGAAACTCAAAATTTTCGCAGTTGTGATGCTCGAAACGAATAACTAGAACGGCCTAGGGGAAAAGTACGTATACCGTTGTAATCGGGCGAGTTTCTACTTTCAGATGCAACAGAAATTTTGCGGATTGGTCAATCCGTTCGCGAGATATGGCAGTTTGGAGGTAAGAAACGCTTGAGAAACTCAAAATTTTCGCAGTTCTGATGCTCGAAACGAATAACTAGAACGGCCTAGGGGAAAAGTACGTATACCGTTGTGATCGGGCGAGTTTCTACTTTCAGATGCAACAGAAATTTTGCGGATTGGTCAATCCGTTCGCGAGATATGGCAGTTTGGAAGTAAGAAACGCTTGAGATACTCAAAATTTTCGCAGTTCTGATGCTCGAAACGAATAACTAGAACGGCCTAGGGGAAAAGTACGCATACCGTTGTAATCGGGCGAGTTTCTACCTTCAGATGCAACAGAAATTTTGCGGATTGGTCAATCTGTTCGCGAGATATGGCAGTTTGGAAGTAAGAAACGCTTGAGAAACTCAAAATTTTCGCAGTTCTGATGCTCGAAGCGAATAACTAGAACGGCCTAGGCGAAAAGTACGCATACCGTTGTAATCGGGCGAGTTTCTACTTTCAGATGCAACAGAAATTTTGCGGATTGGTCAATCCGTTCGCGAGATATGGCAGTTTGGAGGTAAGAAACGCTTGAGAAACTCAAAATTTTCGCAGTTCTGATGCTCGAAACGAATAACTAGAACGGCCTAGGGGAAAAGTACGTATACCGTTGTAATCGGGCGAGTTTCTACTTTCAGATGCAACAGAAATTTTGCGGATTGGTCAATCCGTTCGCGAGATATGGCAGTTTGGAGGTAAGAAACGCTTGAGAAACTCAAAATTTTCGCAGTTCTGATGCTCGAAACGAACAACTAGAACGGCCTAGGGGAAAAGTACGCATAGTGTTGTAATCGGGCGAGTTTCTACTTTCAGATGCAACAGAAATTTTGCGGATTGGTCAATCCGTTCGCGAGATATGGCAGTTTGGAGGTAGGAAACGCTTGAGAAACTCAAAATTTTCACAGTTCTGATGCTCAAAACGAATAACCAGAACGGCCTAGGGGAAAAGTACGCATACCGTTGTAATCGGGCGAGTTTCTACTTTCAGATGCAACAGAAATTTTGCGGATTGGTCAATCCGTTCGCGAGATATGGCAGTTTGGAGGTAAGAAACGCTTGAGAAACTCAAAATTTTCGCAGTTCTGATGCTCGAAACGAATAACTAGAACAGCCTAGGGGAAAAGTACGAATACAGTTGTAATCGGGCGAGTTTCTACCTTCAGATGCAACAGAAATTTTGCGGATTGGTCAATCCGTTCGCGAGATATGGCAGTTTGGAGGTAAGAAACGCTTGAGAAAGTCCAAATTTTCGCAGTTCTGATGCTCGAAACGAACAACTAGAACGGCCTAGGGGAAAAGTACGCATAATGTTGTAATCGGGCGAGTTTCTGCTTTCAGATGCATCAGAAATTTTGCGGATTGGTCAATCCGTTCGCGAGATATGGCAGTTTGGAGGTAAGAAACGCTTGAGAAACTCAAATTTTCGCAGTTCTGATGCTCGAAACGAACAACTAGAACGGCCTAGGGGAAAAGTACGCATAGTGTTGTAATCGGGCGAGTTTCTACTTTCAGATGCAACAGAAATTTTGCGGATTGGTCAATCCGTTCGCGAGATATGGCAGTTTGGAGGTAGGAAACGCTTGAGAAACTCAAAATTTTCACAGTTCTGATGCTCAAAACGAATAACCAGAACGGCCTAGGGGAAAAGTACGCATACCGTTGTAATCGGGCGAGTTTCTACTTTCAGATGCAACAGAAATTTTGCGGATTGGTCAATCCGTTCGCGAGATATGGCAGTTTGGAGGTAGGAAACGCTTGAGAAACTCAAAATTTTCACAGTTCTGATGCTCAAAACGAATAACCAGAACGGCCTAGGGGAAAAGTACGCATACCGTTGTAATCGGGCGAGTTTCTACTTTCAGATGCAACAGAAATTTTGCGGATTGGTCAATCCGTTCGCGAGATATGGCAGTTTGGAGGTAAGAAACGCTTGAGAAACTCAAAATTTTCGCAGTTCCGTTGCTCGAAACGAATAACTAGAACGGTCTAGGGGAAAAGTACGCATACAGTTGTAATCGGGCGAGTTTCTACCTTCAGATGCAACAGAAATTTTGCGGATTGGTCAATCCGTTCGCGAGATATGGCAGTTTGGAGGTAAGAAACGCTTGAGAAAGTCCAAATTTTCGCAGTTCTGATGCTCGAAAAGAACAACTAGAACGGCCTAGGGGAAAAGTACGCATAATGTTGTAATCGGGCGAGTTTCTGCTTTCAGATGCATCAGAAATTTTGCGGATTGGTCCATCCGTTCGCGAGATGTGGCAGTTTGTAGGTAAGAAACGCTTGAGAAACTCAAAATTTTCGCAGTTGTGAGGCTTGAAAAGAATAACTAGAACGGCCTAGGGGAAAAGTACGCATACCGTTGTAATCGGGCGAGTTTATACTTTCAGATGCAACAGAAATTTTGCGGATTGGTCAATCCGTTCGCGAGATATGGCAGTTTGGAGGTAAGAAACGCTTGAGAAACTCAAAATTTTCGCAGTTCTGATGCTCGAAGCGAATAACTAGAACGGCCTAGGGGAAAAGTACGTATACCGTTGTAATCGGGCGAGTTTCTACTTTCAGATGCAACAGAAATTTTGCGGATTGGTCAATCCGTTCGCGAGATATGGCAGTTTGGAGGTAAGAAACGCTTGAGAAACTCAAAATTTTCGCAGTTCTGATGCTCGAAACGAACAACTAGAACGGCCTAGGGGAAAAGTACGCATAGTGTTGTAATCGGGCGAGTTTCTACTTTCAGATGCAACAGAAATTTTGCGGATTGGTCAATCCGTTCGCGAGATATGGCAGTTTGGAGGTAGGAAACGCTTGAGAAACTCAAAATTTTCACAGTTCTGATGCTCAAAACGAATAACCAGAACGGCCTAGGGGAAAAGTACGCATACCGTTGTAATCGGGCGAGTTTCTACTTTCAGATGCAACAGAAATTTTGCGGATTGGTCAATCCGTTCGCGAGATATGGCAGTTTGGAGGTAAGAAACGCTTGAGAAACTCAAAATTTTCGCAGTTCTGATGCTCGAAACGAATAACTAGAACAGCCTAGGGGAAAAGTACGAATACAGTCGTAATCGGGCGAGTTTCTACCTTCAGATGCAACAGAAATTTTGCGGATTGGTCAATCCGTTCGCGAGATATGGCAGTTTGGAGGTAAGAAACGCTTGAGAAAGTCCAAATTTTCGCAGTTCTGATGCTCGAAACGAACAACTAGAACGGCCTAGGGGAAAAGTACGCATAATGTTGTAATCGGGCGAGTTTCTGCTTTCAGATGCATCAGAAATTTTGCGGATTGGTCCATCCGTTCGCGAGATGTGGCAGTTTGGAGGTAAGAAACGCTTGAGAAACTCAAAATTTTCGCAGTTCTGAAGCTCGAAACGAACAACTAGAACGGCCTAGGGGAAAAGTACGCATACCGTTGTAATCGGGCGAGTTTCTACTTTCAGATGCAACAGAAATTTTGCGGATTGGTCCATCCGTTCGCGAGATGTGGCAGTTTGGAGGTAAGAAACGCTTGAGAAACTCAAAATTTTCACAGTTCTGATGCTCAAAACGAATAACCAGAACGGCCTAGGGGAAAAGTACGCATACCGTTGTAATCGGGCGAGTTTCTACTTTCAGATGCAACAGAAATTTTGCGGATTGGTCAATCCGTTCGCGAGATATGGCAGTTTGGAGGTAAGAAACGCTTGAGAAACTCAAAATTTTCGCAGTTCTGATGCTCGAAACGAATAACTAGAACAGCCTAGGGGAAAAGTACGAATACAGTCGTAATCGGGCGAGTTTCTACCTTCAGATGCAACAGAAATTTTGCGGATTGGTCAATCCGTTCGCGAGATATGGCAGTTTGGAGGTAAGAAACGCTTGAGAAAGTCCAAATTTTCGCAGTTCTGATGCTCGAAACGAACAACTAGAACGGCCTAGGGGAAAAGTACGCATAATGTTGTAATCGGGCGAGTTTCTGCTTTCAGATGCATCAGAAATTTTGCGGATTGGTCCATCCGTTCGCGAGATGTGGCAGTTTGGAGGTAAGAAACGCTTGAGAAACTCAAAATTTTCGCAGTTCTGAAGCTCGAAACGAACAACTAGAACGGCCTAGGGGAAAAGTACGCATAGTGTTGTAATCGGGCGAGTTTCTACTTTCAGATGCAACAGAAATTTTGCGGATTGGTCAATCCGTTCGCGAGATATGGCAGTTTGGAGGTAGGAAACGCTTGAGAAACTCAAAATTTTCACAGTTCTGATGCTCAAAACGAATAACCAGAACGGCCTAGGGGAAAAGTACGCATACCGTTGTAATCGGGCGAGTTTCTACTTTCAGATGCAACAGAAATTTTGCGGATTGGTCAATCCGTTCGCGAGATATGGCAGTTTGGAGGTAAGAAACGCTTGAGAAACTCAAAATTTTCGCAGTTCTGTTGCTCGAAACGAATAACTAGAACGGTCTAGGGGAAAAGTACGCATACAGTTGTAATCGGGCGAGTTTCTACCTTCAGATGCAACAGAAATTTTGCGGATTGGTCAATCCGTTCGCGAGATATGGCAGTTTGGAGGTAAGAAACGCTTGAGAAAGTCCAAATTTTCGCAGTTCTGATGCTCGAAACGAACAACTAGAACGGCCTAGGGGAAAAGTACGCATAGTGTTGTAATCGGGCGAGTTTCCACTTTCAGATGCAACAGAAATTTTGCGGATTGGTCAATCCGTTCGCGAGATATGGCAGTTTGGAGGTAAGAAACGCTTGAGAAACTCAAAATTTTCGCAGTTCTGATGCTCGAAACGAATAACCAGAACGGCCTAGGGGAAAAGTACGTATACCGTTGTGATCGGGCGAGTTTCTACTTTCAGATGCAACAGAAATTTTGCGGATTGGTCAATCCGTTCGCGAGATATGGCAGTTTGGAAGTAAGAAACGCTTGAGATACTCAAAATTTTCGCAGTTCTGATGCTCGAAACGAATAACTAGAACGGCCTAGGGGAAAAGTACGCATACCGTTGTAATCGGGCGAGTTTCTACCTTCAGATGCAACAGAAATTTTGCGGATTGGTCAATCTGTTCGCGAGATATGGCAGTTTGGAAGTAAGAAACGCTTGAGAAACTCAAAATTTTCGCAGTTCTGATGCTCGAAGCGAATAACTAGAACGGCCTAGGCGAAAAGTACGTACACCGTTGTAATCGGGCGAGTTTCTACTTTCAGATGCAACAGAAATTTTGCGGATTGGTCAATCCGTTCGCGAGATATGGCAGTTTGGAGGTAAGCAACGCTTGAGAAACTAAGAATTTTCGCAGTTCTGATGCTCGAAACGAATAACTATAACGGACTAGGGGAAAAGTACGCATACAGTTGTAATCGGGCGGGTTTCTACTCTCAGATGCAACAGAAATTTTGCGGATTGGTCAATCCGTTCGCGAGATATGGCAGTTTGGAGGTAAGAAACGCTTGAGAAACTCAAAATTTTCGCAGTTCTGATGCTCGAAACGAATAACTAGAACGGCCTAGGGGAAAAGTACGTATACCGTTGTAATCGGGCGAGTTTCTACTTTCAGATGCAACAGAAATTTTGCGGATTGGTCAATCCGTTCGCGAGATATGGCAGTTTGGAGGTAAGAAACGCTTGAGAAACTCAAAATTTTCGCAGTTCTGATGCTCGAAACGAACAACTAGAACGGCCTAGGGGAAAAGTACGCATAGTGTTGTAATCGGGCGAGTTTCTACTTTCAGATGCAACAGAAATTTTGCGGATTGGTCAATCCGTTCGCGAGATATGGCAGTTTGGAGGTAGGAAACGCTTGAGAAACTCAAAATTTTCACAGTTCTGATGCTCAAAACGAATAACCAGAACGGCCTAGGGGAAAAGTACGCATACCGTTGTAATCGGGCGAGTTTCTACTTTCAGATGCAACAGAAATTTTGCGGATTGGTCAATCCGTTCGCGAGATATGGCAGTTTGGAGGTAAGAAACGCTTGAGAAACTCAAAATTTTCGCAGTTCTGATGCTCGAAACGAATAACTAGAACAGCCTAGGGGAAAAGTACGAATACAGTTGTAATCGGGCGAGTTTCTACCTTCAGATGCAACAGAAATTTTGCGGATTGGTCAATCCGTTCGCGAGATATGGCAGTTTGGAGGTAAGAAACGCTTGAGAAAGTCCAAATTTTCGCAGTTCTGATGCTCGAAACGAACAACTAGAACGGCCTAGGGGAAAAGTACGCATAATGTTGTAATCGGGCGAGTTTCTGCTTTCAGATGCATCAGAAATTTTGCGGATTGGTCCATCCGTTCGCGAGATGTGGCAGTTTGGAGGTAAGAAACGCTTGAGAAACTCAAAATTTTCGCAGTTCTGATGCTCGAAGCGAATAACTAGAACGGCCTAGGGGAAAAGTACGCATAATGTTGTAATCGGGCGAGTTTCTGCTTTCAGATGCTTCAGAAATTTTGCGGATTGGTCCATCCGTTCGCGAGATGTGGCAGTTTGGAGGTAAGAAACGCTTGAGAAACTCAAAATTTTCGCAGTTCTGATGCTCGAAGCGAATAACTAGAACGGCCTAGGGGAAAAGTACGTATACCGTTGTAATCGGGCGAGTTTCTACTTTCAGATGCAACAGAAATTTTGCGGATTGGTCAATCCGTTCGCGAGATATGGCAGTTTGGAGGTAAGAAACGCTTGAGAAACTCAAAATTTTCGCAGTTCTGATGCTCGAAACGAATAACTAGAACAGCCTAGGGGAAAAGTACGAATACAGTTGTAATCGGGCGAGTTTATACTTTCAGATGCAACAGAAATTTTGCGGATTGGTCAATCCGTTCGCGAGATATGGCAGTTTGGAGGTAAGAAACGCTTGAGAAACTCAAAATTTTCGCAGTTCTGATGCTCGAAGCGAATAACTAGAACGGCCTAGGCGAAAAGTACGTACACCGTTGTAATCGGGCGAGTTTCTACTTTCAGATGCAACAGAAATTTTGCGGATTGGTCAATCCGTTCGCGAGATATGGCAGTTTGGAGGTAAGCAACGCTTGAGAAACTCAAAATTTTCGCAGTTCTGTTGCTCGAAACGAATAACTAGAACGGCCTAGGGGAAAAGTACGCATACAGTTGTAATCGGGCGAGTTTCTACTTTCACATGCAACAGAAATTTTGCGGATTTGTCAATCCGTTCGCGAGATATGGCAGTTTGGAGGTAAGAAACGCTTGATGAACTCAAAATTTTCGCAGTCCTGATGCTCGACAGGCACAACTAGAACGGCCTAGGGGAAAAGTACGCATACCGTTGTAATCGGGCGAGTCTCTACTTTCAGATGCAACAGAAATTTTGCGGATTGGTCAATCCGTTCGCGAGATATGGCAGTTTGGAGGTAAGAAACGCTTGAGAAACTCAAAATTTTCGCAGTTCTGATGCTCGAAGCGAATAACTAGAACGGCCTAGGGGAAAAGTACGCATACCGTTGTAATCGGGCGAGTTTCTACCTTCAGATGCAACAGAAATTTTGCGGATTGGTCAATCTGTTCGCGAGATATGGCAGTTTGGAAGTAAGAAACGCTTGAGAAACTCAAAATTTTCGCAGTTCTGATGCTCGAAGCGAATAACTAGAACGGCCTAGGCGAAAAGTACGTACACCGTTGTAATCGGGCGAGTTTCTACTTTCAGATGCAACAGAAATTTTGCGGATTGGTCAATCCGTTCGCGAGATATGGCAGTTTGGAGGTAAGCAACGCTTGAGAAACTAAGAATTTTCGCAGTTCTGATGCTCGAAACGAATAACTATAACGGACTAGGGGAAAAGTACGCATACAGTTGTAATCGGGCGGGTTTCTACTCTCAGATGCAACAGAAATTTTGCGGATTGGTCAATCCGTTCGCGAGATATGGCAGTTTGGAGGTAAGAAACGCTTGAGAAACTCAAAATTTTCGCAGTTCTGATGCTCGAAACGAATAACTAGAACGGCCTAGGGGAAAAGTACGTATACCGTTGTAATCGGGCGAGTTTCTACTTTCAGATGCAACAGAAATTTTGCGGATTGGTCAATCCGTTCGCGAGATATGGCAGTTTGGAGGTAAGAAACGCTTGAGAAACTCAAAATTTTCGCAGTTCTGATGCTCGAAACGAACAACTAGAACGGCCTAGGGGAAAAGTACGCATAGTGTTGTAATCGGGCGAGTTTCTACTTTCAGATGCAACAGAAATTTTGCGGATTGGTCAATCCGTTCGCGAGATATGGCAGTTTGGAGGTAGGAAACGCTTGAGAAACTCAAAATTTTCACAGTTCTGATGCTCAAAACGAATAACCAGAACGGCCTAGGGGAAAAGTACGCATACCGTTGTAATCGGGCGAGTTTCTACTTTCAGATGCAACAGAAATTTTGCGGATTGGTCAATCCGTTCGCGAGATATGGCAGTTTGGAGGTAAGAAACGCTTGAGAAACTCAAAATTTTCGCAGTTCTGATGCTCGAAACGAATAACTAGAACAGCCTAGGGGAAAAGTACGAATACAGTTGTAATCGGGCGAGTTTCTACCTTCAGATGCAACAGAAATTTTGCGGATTGGTCAATCCGTTCGCGAGATATGGCAGTTTGGAGGTAAGAAACGCTTGAGAAAGTCCAAATTTTCGCAGTTCTGATGCTCGAAACGAACAACTAGAACGGCCTAGGGGAAAAGTACGCATAATGTTGTAATCGGGCGAGTTTCTGCTTTCAGATGCATCAGAAATTTTGCGGATTGGTCCATCCGTTCGCGAGATGTGGCAGTTTGGAGGTAAGAAACGCTTGAGAAACTCAAAATTTTCGCAGTTCTGATGCTCGAAGCGAATAACTAGAACGGCCTAGGGGAAAAGTACGCATAATGTTGTAATCGGGCGAGTTTCTGCTTTCAGATGCTTCAGAAATTTTGCGGATTGGTCCATCCGTTCGCGAGATGTGGCAGTTTGGAGGTAAGAAACGCTTGAGAAACTCAAAATTTTCGCAGTTCTGATGCTCGAAGCGAATAACTAGAACGGCCTAGGGGAAAAGTACGTATACCGTTGTAATCGGGCGAGTTTCTACTTTCAGATGCAACAGAAATTTTGCGGATTGGTCAATCCGTTCGCGAGATATGGCAGTTTGGAGGTAAGAAACGCTTGAGAAACTCAAAATTTTCGCAGTTCTGATGCTCGAAACGAATAACTAGAACAGCCTAGGGGAAAAGTACGAATACAGTTGTAATCGGGCGAGTTTATACTTTCAGATGCAACAGAAATTTTGCGGATTGGTCAATCCGTTCGCGAGATATGGCAGTTTGGAGGTAAGAAACGCTTGAGAAACTCAAAATTTTCGCAGTTCTGATGCTCGAAGCGAATAACTAGAACGGCCTAGGCGAAAAGTACGTACACCGTTGTAATCGGGCGAGTTTCTACTTTCAGATGCAACAGAAATTTTGCGGATTGGTCAATCCGTTCGCGAGATATGGCAGTTTGGAGGTAAGCAACGCTTGAGAAACTCAAAATTTTCGCAGTTCTGTTGCTCGAAACGAATAACTAGAACGGCCTAGGGGAAAAGTACGCATACAGTTGTAATCGGGCGAGTTTCTACTTTCACATGCAACAGAAATTTTGCGGATTTGTCAATCCGTTCGCGAGATATGGCAGTTTGGAGGTAAGAAACGCTTGATGAACTCAAAATTTTCGCAGTCCTGATGCTCGACAGGCACAACTAGAACGGCCTAGGGGAAAAGTACGCATACCGTTGTAATCGGGCGAGTCTCTACTTTCAGATGCAACAGAAATTTTGCGGATTGGTCAATCCGTTCGCGAGATATGGCAGTTTGGAGGTAAGAAACGCTTGAGAAACTCAAAATTTTCGCAGTTCTGATGCTCGAAGCGAATAACTAGAACGGCCTAGGGGAAAAGTACGTATACCGTTGTAATCGGGCGAGTTTCTACTTTCAGATGCAACAGAAATTTTGCGGATTGGTCAATCCGTTCGCGAGATATGGCAGTTTGGAGGTAAGCAACGCTTGAGAAACTCAAAATTTTCGCAGTTCTGTTGCTCGAAACGAATAACTAGAACAGCCTAGGGGAAAAGTACGCATGCCGTTGTAATCGGGCGAGTTTCTACTTTCAGATGCAACAGAAATTTTGCGGATTGGTCAATCCGTTCGCGAGATATGGCAGTTTGGAAGTAAGAAACGCTTGAGGAATTCAAAATTTTCACAGTTCTGATGCTCGAAACGAATAACTAGAAAGTCCTAGGGGAAAAGTACGCATACCGTTGTAATCGGGCGAGTTTCTACTTTCAGATGCAACAGAAATTTTGCGGATTGGTCAATCCGTTCGCGAGATATGGCAGTTTGGAGGTAAGAAACGCTTGAGAAACTCAAAATTTTCGCAGTTCTGATGCTCGAAACGAATAACTAGAACAGCCTAGGGGAAAAGTACGAATACAGTTGTAATCGGGCGAGTTTCTACCTTCAGATGCAACAGAAATTTTGCGGATTGGTCAATCCGTTCGCGAGATATGGCAGTTTGGAGGTAAGAAACGCTTGAGAAAGTCCAAATTTTCGCAGTTCTGATGCTCGAAACGAACAACTAGAACGGCCTAGGGGAAAAGTACGCATAATGTTGTAATCGGGCGAGTTTCTGCTTTCAGATGCATCAGAAATTTTGCGGATTGGTCCATCCGTTCGCGAGATGTGGCAGTTTGGAAGTAAGAAACGCTTGAGAAACTCAAAATTTTCGCAGTTCTGATGCTCGAAGCGAATAACTAGAACGGCCTAGGGGAAAAGTACGCATACCGTTGTAATCGGGCGAGTTTATACTTTCAGATGCAACAGAAATTTTGCGGATTGGTCAATCCGTTCGCGAGATATGGCAGTTTGGAGGTAAGAAACGCTTGAGAAACTCAAAATTTTCGCAGTTCTGATGCTCGAAGCGAATAACTAGAACGGCCTAGGCGAAAAGTACGTACACCGTTGTAATCGGGCGAGTTTCTACTTTCAGATGCAACAGAAATTTTGCGGATTGGTCAATCCGTTCGCGAGATATGGCAGTTTGGAGGTAAGCAACGCTTGAGAAACTCAAAATTTTCGCAGTTCTGTTGCTCGAAACGAATAACTAGAACGGCCTAGGGGAAAAGTACGCATACAGTTGTAATCGGGCGAGTTTCTACTTTCACATGCAACAGAAATTTTGCGGATTTGTCAATCCGTTCGCGAGATATGGCAGTTTGGAGGTAAGAAACGCTTGATGAACTCAAAATTTTCGCAGTCCTGATGCTCGACAGGCACAACTAGAACGGCCTAGGGGAAAAGTACGCATACCGTTGTAATCGGGCGAGTCTCTACTTTCAGATGCAACAGAAATTTTGCGGATTGGTCAATCCGTTCGCGAGATATGGCAGTTTGGAGGTAAGAAACGCTTGAGAAACTCAAAATTTTCGCAGTTCTGATGCTCGAAGCGAATAACTAGAACGGCCTAGGGGAAAAGTACGTATACCGTTGTAATCGGGCGAGTTTCTACTTTCAGATGCAACAGAAATTTTGCGGATTGGTCAATCCGTTCGCGAGATATGGCAGTTTGGAGGTAAGCAACGCTTGAGAAACTCAAAATTTTCGCAGTTCTGTTGCTCGAAACGAATAACTAGAACAGCCTAGGGGAAAAGTACGCATGCCGTTGTAATCGGGCGAGTTTCTACTTTCAGATGCAACAGAAATTTTGCGGATTGGTCAATCCGTTCGCGAGATATGGCAGTTTGGAGGTAAGAAACGCTTGAGAAATTCAAAATTTTCACAGTTCTGATGCTCTAAACGAATAACCAGAACGGCCTAGGGGAAAAGTACGCACACCGTTGTAATCGGGCGAGTTTCTATTTTCAGATGCAACAGAAGTTTTGCGGATTGGTCAATCCGTTCGCGAGATATGGCAGTTTGGATGTAAGAAACGCTTGAGAAACTCAAAATTTTCGCCGTTCTGATGCTCGAAACGAATAACTAGAAAGGCCTAGGGGAAAAGTACGCATACCGTTGTAATCGGGCGAGTTTCTGCTTTCAGATGCATCAGAAATTTTGCGGATTGGTCAATCCGTTCGCGAGATGTGGCAGTTTGGAGGTAAGAAACGCTTGAGAAACTCAGAATTTTCGCAGTTCTGATGCTCGAAACGAATAACTAGAAAGGCCTAGGGCAAAAGTACGCATACCGTTGTAATCGGGCGAGTTTCTACTTCCAGGTGCAACAGAAATTTTGCGGATTGGTCAATCCGTTCGCGAGATATGGCAGTTTGGAGGTAAGAAACGCTTGAGAAACTCAAAATTTTCGCAGTCCTGATGCTCGAAACGAATAACTAGAACGGCCTAGGGGAAAAGTACGTATACCGTTGTGATCGGGCGAGTTTCTACTTTCAGATGCAACAGAAATTTTGCGGATTGGTCAATCCGTTCGCGAGATATGGCAGTTTGGAAGTAAGAAACGCTTGAGATACTCAAAATTTTCGCAGTTCTGATGCTCGAAACGAATAACTAGAACGGCCTAGGGGAAAAGTACGCATACCGTTGTAATCGGGCGAGTTTCTACTTTCAGATGCAACAGAAATTTTGCGGATTGGTCGATCCGTTCGCGAGATATGGCAGTTTGGAGGTAAGCAACGCTTGAGAAACTCAAAATTTTCGCAGTTCTGTTGCTCGAAACGAATAACTAGAACGGCCTAGGGGAAAAGTACGCATACAGTTGTAATCGGGCGAGTTTCTACTTTCACATGCAACAGAAATTTTGCGGATTTGTCAATCCGTTCGCGAGATATGGCAGTTTGGAGGTAAGAAACGCTTGATGAACTCAAAATTTTCGCAGTCCTGATGCTCGACAGGCACAACTAGAACGGCCTAGGGGAAAAGTACGCATACCGTTGTAATCGGGCGAGTTTCTACTTTCAGATGCAGCAGAAATTTTGCGGATTGGTCAATCCGTTCGCGAGATATGGCAGTTTGGACGTAAGAAACGCTCGAGAAACCCAAAATTTTCGCAATTCTGATGCTCGAAACGAATAACTAGAACGGCCTAGGGGAAAAGTACGCATACCGTTGTAATCGGACGAGTTTCTACTTTCAGATGCAACAGAAATTTTGCGGATTGGTCAATCCGTTCGCGAGATATGGCAGTTTGGAGGTAAGAAACGCTCGAGAAACTCAAAATTTTCGCAGTTCTGATGCTCGACACGCATAACTAGAACGGCCTAGGGCAAAAGTACGCACACCGTTGTAATCGGGCGAGTTTCGACCTTCAGATGCAACAGAAATTTTGCGGATTGGTCAATCCGTTCGCGAGATATGGCAGTTTGGAAGTAAGAAACGCTTGAGAAACTCAAAATTTTCGCAGTTCTGATGCTCGAAACGAATAACTAGAACGGCCTAGGGGAAAAGTACGCATAGTGTTGTAATCGGGCGAGTTTCTACTTTCAGATGCAACAGAAATTTTGCGGATTGGTCAATCCGTTCGCGAGATATGGCAGTTTGGAGGTAAGAAACGCTCGAAAAACTCAAAACTTTCGCAGTTCTGATGCTCGACAAGCATAACTAGAACGGGCTAGGGGAAAAGTACGCACACCGATGTAATCGGGCGAATTTCTACTTTCAGATGCAACAGAAATTTTGCGGATTGGTCAATCCGTTCGCGAGATATGGCAGTTTGGATGTAAGAAACGCTTGAGAAACTCAAAATTTTCGCGGTTCTGATGCTCGAAACGAATAACAAGAACTACCTAGGAGAAAAGTACGCACACCGTTGTAATCGGGCGAGTTCCTACTTTCAGATGCAACAGAAATTTTGCGGATTGGTCAATCCGTTCGCGAGATATGGCAGTTTGGAGGTAAGAAACGCTTGAGAAACTCAAAATTTTCGCAGTTCTGATGCTCGAAACGAATAACTAGAACGGCCTAGGGGAAAAGTACGCATACCGTCGTAATCGGGCGAGTTTCTACTTTCAGATGCAACAGAAATTTTGCGGATTGGTCAATCCGTACGCGAGATATGGCAGTTTGGAGGTAAGCAACGCTTGAGAAACTCAAAATTTTCGCAGTTCTATTGCTCGAAACGAATAACTAGAACGGGCTAGGGGAAAAGTACGCATACCGTCGTAATCGGGCGAGTTTCTACTTTCAGATGCAACAGAAATTTTGCGGATTGGTCAATCCGTTCGCGAGATATGGCAGTTTGGATGTAAGAAACGCTTGAGAAACTCAAAATTTTCGCGGTTCTGATGCTCGAAACGAATAACAAGAACTACCTAGGAGAAAAGTACGCACACCGTTGTAATCGGGCGAGTTTCTACTTTCAGATGCAACAGAAATTTTGCGGATTGGTCAATCCGTTCGCGAGATATGGCAGTTTGGAGGTAAGCAACGCTTGAGAAACTCAAAATTTTCGCAGTTCTGATGCTCGAAACGAATAACTAGGACGGCCTAGGGGAAAAGTGCGCACACCGTTGTAATCGGGCGAGTTTCTACTTTCAGATGCAACAGAAATTTTGCGGATTGGTCAATCCGTTCGCGAGATATGGCAGTTTGGAGGTAAGCAACGCTTGAGAAACTCAAAATTTTCGCAGTTCTGTTGCTTGAAACGAATAACTAGAACGGGCTAGGGGAAAAGTACGCATACCGTCGTAATCGGGCGAGTTTCTACTTTCAGATGCAACAGAAATTTTGCGGATTGGTCAATCCGTTCGCGAGATATGGCAGTTTGGAGGTAAGAAACGCTTGAGAAACTGAAAATTTTCGCAGTTCTGATGCTCGAAACGAATAACTAGAACGGCCTAGGGGAAAAGTACGCATACCGTCGTAATCGGGCGAGTTTCTACTTTCAGATGCAACAGAAATTTTGCGGATTGGTCAATCCGTACGCGAGATATGGCAGTTTGGATGTAAGCAACGCTTGAGAAACTCAAAATTTTCGCACTTCTATTGCTCGAAACGAATAACTAGAACGGGCTAGGGGAAAAGTACGCATACCGTCGTAATCGGGCGAGTTTCTACTTTCAGATGCAACAGAAATTTTGCGGATTGGTCAATCCGTTCGCGAGATATGGCAGTTTGGATGTAAGAAACGCTTGAGAAACTCAAAATTTTCGCGGTTCTGATGTTCGAAACGAATAACAAGAACTACCTAGGAGAAAAGTACGCACACCGTTGTAATCGGGCGAGTTTCTACTTTCAGATGCAACAGAAATTTTGCGGATTGGTCAATCCGTTCGCGAGATATGGCAGTTTGGAGGTAAGCAACGCTTGAGAAACTCAAAATTTTCGCAGTTCTGTTGCTCGAAACGAATAACTAGAACGGGCTAGGGGAAAAGTACGCATGCCGTCGTAATCGGGCGAGTTTCTACTTTCAGATGCAACAGAAATTTTGCGGATTGGTTAATCCGTTCGCGAGATATGGCAGTTTGGACGTAAGAAACGCTTGAGAAACTCAAAATTTTCGCAGTTCTGATGCTCGAAACGAATAACTAGAACGGCCTAGGGGAAAAGTACGCATACCGTCGTAATCGGGCGAGTTTCTACTTTCAGATGCAACAGAAATTTTGCGGATTGGTCAATCCGTACGCGAGATATGGCAGTTTGGAGGTAAGCAACGCTTGAGAAACTCAAAATTTTCGCAGTTCTATTGCTCGAAACGAATAACTAGAACGGGCTAGGGGAAAAGTACGCATACCGTCGTAATCGGGCGAGTTTCTACTTTCAGATGCAACAGAAATTTTGCGGATTGGTCAATCCGTTCGCGAGATATGGCAGTTTGGAGGTAAGAAACGCTTGAGAAACTCAAAATTTTCGCAGTTCTGATGCTCGAAACGAATAACTAGAACGGCCTAGGGGAAAAGTACGCATACCGTCGTTATCGGGCGAGTTTCTACTTTCAGATGCAACAGAAATTTTGCGGATTGGTCAATCCGTACGCGAGATATGGCAGTTTGGAGGTAAGCAACGCTTGAGAAACTCAAAATTTTCGCAGTTCTATTGCTCGAAACGAATAACTAGAACGGGCTAGGGGAAAAGTACGCATACAGTTGTAATCGGGCGAATTTCTACTTTCAGATGCAACAGAAATTTTGCGGATTGGTCAATCCGTTCGCGAGATATGGCAGTTTGGATGTAAGAAACGGTTGAGAAACTGAAAATTATCACAATTCTGATGCTCGAAACGAATAACCAGAACGCCCTAGGGGAAAAGTACGCTTACCGTTGTAATCGGGCGAGTTTCTACTTTCAGATGCAACAGAAATTTTGCGGATTGGTCAATCCGTTCGCGAGATATGGCAGTTTGGAGGTAAGAAACGCTCGAGAATCTCAAAATTTTCGCAGTTCTGATGCTCGACAAGCATAACTAGAACGGCCTAGGGGAAAAGTACGCACACCGTTGTAATCGGGCGAGTTTCTACTTTCAGATGCAACAGAAATTTTGCGGATTGGTCAATCCGTTCGCGAGATATGGCAGTTTGGAGGTAAGAAACGGTTGAGAAACTGAAAATTATCACAATTCTGATGCTCGAAACGAATAACCAGTACGCCCTAGGGGAAAAGTACGCACACCGTTGTAATCGGGCGAGTTTCTACTTTCAGATGCAACAGAAATTTTGCGGATTGGTCAATCCGTTCGCGAGATATGGCAGTATGGAGGTAAGCAACGCTTGAGAAACTCAAAATTTTCGCAGTTCTGTTGCTCGAAACGAATAACTAGAACGGGCTAGAGGAAAAGTACGCATACCGTCGTAATCGGGCGAGTTTCTACTTTAAGATGCAACAGAAATTTTGCGGATTGGTGAATCCGTTCGCGAGATATGGCAGTTTGGAGGTAAGCAACGCTTGAGAAACTCAAAATTTTCGCAGTTCTGTTGCTCGAAACGAATAACTAGAACGGGCTAGGGGAAAAGTACGCATACAGTTGTAATCGGGCGAATTTCTACTTTCAGATGCAACAGAAATTTTGCGGATTGGTCAATCCGTTCCCGAGATATGGCAGTTTGGAGGTAAGAAACGCTTGAGAAACTCAAAATTTTCACAGTTCTGATGCTCGAAACGAATAACTAGAACGGCCTAGGGGAAAAGTACGCATACCGTTGTAATCGGGCGAGTTTGTACTTTCAGATGCAACAGAAATTTTGCGGATTGGTCAATCCGTTCGCGAGATATGGCAGTTTGGAAGTAAGAAACACTTGAGAAACTCAAGATTTTTGCAGTTCTGATGCTCGAAACGAATAACTAGAACGGTCTAAGGGAAAAGTACGCATAACGTTGTAATCGGGCGAGTTTCTACTTTCAGATGCATCAGAAATTTTGCGGATTGGACAATCCATTCGCGAGATGTGGCAGTTTGTAGGTGAGAAACGCTTGAGAAACTCAAAATTTTCGCAGTTCTGATGCTCGAAACGAATAACTAGAACGGCCTAGGGGAAAAGTACGCATACCGTTGTAATCGGGCGAGTTTCTACTTTCAGATGCAACAGAAATTTTGCGGATTGGTCAATCCGTTCGCGAGATATGGCAGTTTGGAGGTAAGAAACGCTCGAGAAACTCAAAATTTTCGCAGTTCTGATGATCGAAACGAATAACTAGGGCGGCCTAGGGGAAAAGTACGCATAACGTTGTAATCGGGCGAGTTTCTACTTTCAGATGCATCAGAAATTTTGCGGATTGGACAATCCATTCGCGAGATGTGGCAGTTTGTAGGTGAGAAACGCTTGAGAAACTCAAAATTTTCGCAGTTCTGATGCTCGAAACGAATAACTAGAACGGCCTAGGGGAAAATTACGCACAGTGTTGTAATCGGGCGAGTTTCTACTTTCAGATGCAACAGAAATTTTGCGGATTGGTCAATCCGTTCGCGAGATATGGCAGTTTGGAGGTAAGAAACGCTCGAGAAACTCAAAATTTTCGCAGTTCTGATGATCGAAACGAATAACTAGGGCGGCCTAGGGGAAAAGTACGCATAACGTTGTAATCGGGCGAGTTTCTACTTTCAGATGCATCAGAAATTTTGCGGATTGGACAATCCATTCGCGAGATGTGGCAGTTTGTAGGTGAGAAACGCTTGAGAAACTCAAAATTTTCGCAGTTCTGATGCTCGAAACGAATAACTAGAACGGCCTAGGGGAAAATTACGCACAGTGTTGTAATCGGGCGAGTTTCTACTTTCAGATGCAACAGAAATTTTGCGGATTGGTCAATCCGTTCGCGAGATATGGCAGTTTGGAGGTAAGAAACGCTCGAGAAACTCAAAATTTTCGCAGTTCTGATGCTCTACAAGCATAACTAGAACGGCCTAGGGGAAAAGTACGCATACCGTTGTAATCGGGCGAGTTTCTACTTTCAGATGCAACAGAAATTTTGCGGATTGGTCAATCCGTTCGCGCGATATGGCAGTTTGGAAGTAAGCAACGCTTGAGAAACTCAAAATTTTCGCAGTTCTGTTGCTCGAAACGAATAACTAGAACGGGCTAGTGGAAAAGTACGCATACAGTTGTAATCGGGCGAATTTCTACTTTCAGATGCAACAGAAATTTTGCGGATTGGTCAATCCGTTCGCTAGATATGGCAGTTTGGAGGTAAGAAACGCTCGAGAAACTCAAAACTTTCGCAGTTCTGATGCTCGACAAGCATAACTAGAACGGCCTAGGGGAAAAGTACGCATACCGTTGTAATCGGGCGAGTTTCTACTTTCAGATGCAACAGAAATTTTGCGGATTGGTCAATCCGTTCGCGCGATATGGCAGTTTGGAAGTAAGCAACGCTTGAGAAACTCAAAATTTTCGCAGTTCTGATGCTCGAAACGAATAACTAGAACGGCCTAGGGGAAAAGTACGCATACCGTTATAATCGGGCGAGTTTCTACCTTCAGATGCAACAGAAATTTTTGCGGATTGGTCAATCCGTTCGCGAGATATGGCAGTTTGGAGGTAAGAAACGGTTGAGAAACTCAAAATTATCACAATTCTGATGCTCGAAACGAATAACCAGAACGCCCTAGGGGAAAAGTACGCATACCGTTGTAATCGGGCGAGTTTCTACTTTCAGATGCAACAGAAATTTTGCGGATTGGTCAATCCGTTCGCGAGATATGGCAGTTTGGAGGTAAGAAACGCTCGAGAAACTCAAAATTTTCGCAGTTCTGATGCTCGACAAGCATAACTAGAACGGCCTAGGGGAAAAGTACGCACACCGTTGTAATCGGGCGAGTTTCTACTTTCAGATGCAACAGAAATTTTGCGGATTGGTCAATCCGTTCGCGAGATATGGCAGTTTGGAGGTAAGCAACGCTTGAGAAACTCAAAATTTTCGCAGTTGTGTTGCTCGAAACGAATAACTAGAACGGGCTAGGGGAAAAGTACGCATACCGTCGTAATCGGGCGAGTTTCTACTTTCAGACGCAACAGAAATTTTGCGGATTGGTCAATCCGTTCGCGAGATATGGCTGTTTGGATGTAAGAAACGCTTGAGAAACTCAAAATATTCGCGTTCTGATGCTGGAAACGAATAACTAGAACGGCCTAGAGGAAAAGTACGCATACCGTTGTAATCGGGCGAGTTTCTACTTTCAGATGCAACAGAAATTTTGCGGGTTGGTCAATCAGTTCGCGAGATATGGCAGTTTGGAGGTAAGGAACGCTTGAGAAACTCAAAATTTTCGCGGTTCTGATGCTCGAAACGAATAACAATAACGGCCTAGGGGAAAAGTACGCACACCGTTGTAATCGGGCGAGTTTCGACCTTCAGATGCAACAGAAATTTTGCGGATTGGTCAATCCGTTCGCGAGTAATGGCAGTTTGGAAGTAAGAAACGCTTGAGAAACTCAAAATTTTCGCAGTTCTGATGCTCGAAACGAATAACTAGAACGGCCTAGGGGAAAAGTACGCATAGTGTTGTAATCGGGCGAGTTTCTACTTTCAGATGCAACAGAAATTTTGCGGATTGGTGAATCCGTTCGCGAGGTATGGCAGTTTGGAGGTAAGAATCGCTCGAGAAACTCAACATTTTCGCAGTTCTGATGCTCGACAAGCATAACTAGAACGGCTTAGGGGAAAAGTACGCACACCGTTGTAATCGGGCGAGTTTATACTTTCACATGCAACAGAAATTTTGCGGATTGGTCAATCCGTTCGCGAGATATGGCAGTATGGAGGTAAGCAACGCTTGAGAAACTCAAAATTTTCGCAGTTCTGTTGCTCGAAACGAATAACTAGAACGGGCTAGAGGAAAAGTACGCATACCGTCGTAATCGGGCGAGTTTCTACTTTAAGATGCAACAGAAATTTTGCGGATTGGTCAATCCGTTCGCGAGATATGGCAGTTTGGAGGTAAGCAACGCTTGAGAAACTCAAAATTTTCGCAGTTCTGTTGCTCGAAACGAATAACTAGAACGGGCTAGGGGAAAAGTACGCATACAGTTGTAATCGGGCGAATTTCTACTTTCAGATGCAACAGAAATTTTGCGGATTGGTCAATCCGTTCCCGAGATATGGCAGTTTGGAGGTAAGAAACGCCTGAGAAACTCAAAATTTTCACAGTTCTGATGCTCGAAACGAATAACTAGAACGGCCTAGGGGAAAAGTACGCATACCGTTGTAATCGGGCGAGTTTCTACTTTCAGATGCAACAGAAATTTTGCGGATTGGTCAATCCGTTCGCGAGATATGGCAGTTTGGAAGTAAGAAACACTTGAGAAACTCAAATTTTTTGCAGTTCTGATGCTCGAAACGAATAACTAGGGCGGCCTAGGGGAAAAGTACGCATACCGTTGTAATCGGGCGAGTTTCTACTTTCAGATGCATCAGAAATTTTGCGGTTTGGACAATCCGTTCGCGAGATGTGGCAGTTTGTAGGTGAGAGACGCTTGAGAAACTCAAAATTTTCGCAGTTCTGATGCTCGAAACGAATAACTAGAACGGGCTAGGGGAAAAGTACGCATACCGTCGTAATCGGGCGAGTTTCTACTTTCAGACGCAACAGAAATTTTGCGGATTGGTCAATCCGTTCGCGAGATATGGCTGTTTGGATGTAAGAAACGCTTGAGAAACTCAAAATATTCGCGTTCTGATGCTGGAAACGAATAACTAGAACGGCCTAGAGGAAAAGTACGCATACCGTTGTAATCGGGCGAGTTTCTACTTTCAGATGCAACAGAAATTTTGCGGGTTGGTCAATCAGTTCGCGAGATATGGCAGTTTGGAGGTAAGGAACGCTTGAGAAACTCAAAATTTTCGCGGTTCTGATGCTCGAAACGAATAACAATAACGGCCTAGGGGAAAAGTACGCACACCGTTGTAATCGGGCGAGTTTCTACTTTCAGATGCAACAGAAATTTTGCGGGTTGGTCAATCGGTTCGCGAGATATGGCAGTTTGGAGGTAAGCAACGCTTGAGAAACTCAAAATTTTCGCAGTTCTGTTGCTCGAAACGAATAACTAGAACGGGCTAGGGGAAAAGTACGCATACAGTTGTAATCGGGCGAATTTCTACTTTCAGATGCAACAGAAATTTTGCGGATTGGTCAATCCGTTCGCGAGATATGGCAGTTTGGAGGTAAGAAACGGTTGAGAAACTCAAAATTATCACAATTCTGAAGCTCGAAACGAATAACCAGAACGCCCTAGGGGAAAAGTACGCATACCGTTGTAATCGGGCGAGTTTCTACTTTCAGATGCAACAGAAATTTTGCGGATTGGTCAATCCGTTCGCGAGATATGGCAGTTTGGAGGTAAGAAACGCTCGAGAAACTCAAAATTTTCGCAGTTCTGATGCTCGTCAAGCATAACTAGAACGGCCTAGGGGAAAAGTACGCACACCGTTGTAATCGGGCGAGTTTCGACCTTCAGATGCAACAGAAATTTTGCGGATTGGTCAATCCGTTCGCGAGTAATGGCAGTTTGGAAGTAAGAAACGCTTGAGAAACTCAAAATTTTCGCAGTTCTGATGCTCGAAACGAATAACTAGAACGGCCTAGGGGAAAAGTACGCATAGTGTTGTAATCGGGCGAGTTTCTACTTTCAGATGCAACAGAAATTTTGCGGATTGGTGAATCCGTTCGCGAGGTATGGCAGTTTGGAGGTAAGAATCGCTCGAGAAACTCAACATTTTCGCAGTTCTGATGCTCGACAAGCATAACTAGAACGGCTTAGGGGAAAAGTACGCACACCGTTGTAATCGGGCGAGTTTATACTTTCACATGCAACAGAAATTTTGCGGATTGGTCAATCCGTTCGCGAGATATGGCAGTATGGAGGTAAGCAACGCTTGAGAAACTCAAAATTTTCGCAGTTCTGTTGCTCGAAACGAATAACTAGAACGGGCTAGAGGAAAAGTACGCATACCGTCGTAATCGGGCGAGTTTCTACTTTAAGATGCAACAGAAATTTTGCGGATTGGTCAATCCGTTCGCGAGATATGGCAGTTTGGAGGTAAGCAACGCTTGAGAAACTCAAAATTTTCGCAGTTCTGTTGCTCGAAACGAATAACTAGAACGGCCTAGGGGAAAAGTACGAATAGTGTTGTAATCGGGCGAGTTTCTACTTTCAGATGCAACAGAAATTGTGCGGATTGGTCAATCCGTTCGCGAGATATGGCAGTTTGGAAGTAAGAAACGCTTGAGAAACTCAAAATTTTCGCAGTTCTGTTGCTCGAAACGAATAACTAGAACGGGCTAGGGGAAAAGTACGCACACCGTTGTAATCGGGCGAGTTTCTACCTTCAGATGCAACAGAAATTTTGCGGATTGGTCAATCCGTTCGCGAGATATGGCAGTTTGGAGGTAAGAAACGCTTGAGAAACTCAAAATTTTCGCAGTTCTGATGCTCGAAACGAATAACTAGGGCGGCCTAGGGGAAAAGTGCGCATAGTGTTGTAATCGGGCGAGTTTCTACTTTCAGATGCAACAGAAATTTTGCAGATTGGTCAATCCGTTCGCGAGATATGGCAGTTTGGAGGTAAGAAACGCTCGAGAAACTCAAAATTTTCGCAGTTCTGATGCTCGAAACGAATAACTAGAACGGCCTAGGGGAAAAGTACGCACACCGTTGTAATCGGGCGAGTTTCTACCTTCAGATGCAACAGAAATTTTGCGGATTGGTCAATCCGTTCGCGAGATATGGCAGTTTGGAGGTAAGAAACGCTTGAGAAACTCAAAATTTTCGCAGTTCTGATGCTCGAAACGAATAACTAGGGCGGCCTAGGGGAAAAGTACGCATAGTTTTGTATTCGGGCGAGTTTCTACTTTCAGATGCAACAGAAATTTTGCGGATTGGTCAATCCGTTCGCGAGATATGGCAGTTTGGAGGTAAGAAACGCTTGAGAAACTCAAAATTTTCGCAGTTCTGATGCTCGAAACGAATAACTAGAACGGCCTAGGGGAAAAGTACGAATAGTGTTGTAATCGGGCGAGTTTCTACTTTCAGATGCAACAGAAATTGTGCGGATTGGTCAATCCGTTCGCGAGATATGGCAGTTTGGAAGTAAGAAACGCTTGAGAAACTCAAAATTTTCGCAGTTCTGTTGCTCGAAACGAATAACTAGAACGGGCTAGGGGAAAAGTACGCATACAGTTGTAATCGGGCGAGTTTCTACTTTCAGATGCAACAGAAATTTTGCGGATTGGTAAATCCGTTCGCGAGGTATGGCAGTTTGGATGTAAGAAACGCTTGAGAAACTCAAAATTTTCGCAGTTCTGATGCTCGAAACGAATAACTAGAACGGCCTAGGGGAAAAGTACGCATAGTGTTGTAATCGGGCGAGTTTCTACTTTCAGATGCAACAGAAATTTTGCGGATTGGTCAATCCGTTCGCGAGATATGGCAGTTTGGATGTAAGAAACGCTCGAGAAACTCAAAATTTTCGCAGTTCTGATGCTCGACAAGCATAACTAGAACGGCCTAGGGGAAAAGTACGCATAGTGTTGTAATCGGGCGAGTTTCTACTTTCAGATGCAACAGAAATTTTGCGGATTGGTCAATCCGTTCGCGAGATATGGCAGTTTGGAGGTAAGAAACGCTTGAGAAACTCAAAATTTTCACAGTTCTGATGCTCGAAACGAATAACTAGGACGGCCTAGGGGAAAAGTACGCATACCGTTGTAATCGGGCGAGTTTCTACTTTCAGATGCATCAGAAATTTTGCGGATTGGACAATCCGTTCGCGAGATGTGGCAGTTTGTACGTGAGAAACGCTTGAGAAACTCAAAATTTTCGCAGTTCTGATGCTCGAAACGAATAACTAGAACGGCCTAGGGGAAAAGTACGCATACCGTTATAATCGGGCGAGTTTCTACCTTCAGATGCAACAGAAATTTTGCGGATTGGTCAATCCGTTCGCGAGATATGGCAGTTTGGAGGTAAGAAACGCTTGAGAAGCTCAAAATTTTCGCAGTTCTGATGCTCGAAACGAATAACTAGAACGGCCTAGGGGAAAAGTGCGCATAGTGTTGTAATCGGGCGAGTTTCTACTTTCAGATGCAACAGAAATTTTGCGGATTGGTCAATCCGTTCGCGAGATATGGCAGTTTGGAGGTAAGAAACACTTGAGAAGCTCAAAATTTTCGCAGTTCTGATGCTCGAAACGAATAACTAGAACGGCCTAGGGGAAAAGTACGCATAGTGTTGTAATCGGGCGAGTTTCTACTTTCAGATGCAACAGAAATTTTGCGGATTGGTCAATCCGTTCGCGCGATATGGCAGTTTGGAGGTAAGAAACGCTCGAGAAACTCAAAATTTTCGCAGTTCTGATGCTCGAAACGAATAACTAGAACGGCCTAGGGGAAAAGTACGCATACCGTTGTAATCGGGCGAGTTTCTACTTTCAGATGCAACAGAAATTTTGCGGATTGGTCAATCCGTTCGCGAGATATGGCAGTTTGGAAGTAAGAAACGCTTGAGAAACTCAAAATTTTTGCAGTTCTGATGCTCGAAACGAATAACTAGGGCGGCCTAGGGCAAAAGTACGCATAGTGTTGTAATCGGGCGAGTTTCTACTTTCAGATGCAACAGAAATTTTGCGGATTGGTAAATCCGTTCGCGAGATATGGCAGTTTGGAGGTAAGAAACGCTTGAGAAACTCAAAATTTTCGCAGTTCTGATGCTCGAAACGAATAACTAGAACGGCCTAGGGGAAAAGTACGCATACCGTTGTAATCGGGCGAGTTTCTACTTTCAGATGCAACAGAAGTTTTGCGGATTGGTCAATCCGTTCGCGAGATATGGCAGTTTGGAGGTGAGAAACGCTTGAGAAACTCAAAATTTTAACAGTTCTGATGCTCGAAACGAATAACTAGAACGGCCTAGGGGAAAAGTGCGCATAGTGTTGTAATCGGGCGAGTTTCTACTTTCAGATGCAACAGAATTTTTGCGGATTGGTCAATCCGTTCGCGAGATATGGCAGTTTGGAGGTAAGAAACGCTCGAGAAACTCAAAATTTTCGCAGTTCTGATGCTCGAAACGAATAACTAGAACGGCCTAGGGGAAAAGTACGCACACCGTTGTAATCGGGCGAGTTTCTACTTTCAGATGCAACAGAAATTTTGCGGATTGGTCAATCCGTTCGCGAGATATGGCAGTTTGGAAGTAAGAAACGCTTGAGAAACTCAAAATTTTCGAAGTTCTGATGCTCGAAACGAATAACTAGAACGGCCTAGGGGAAAGGTACGCATACCGTTGTAATCGGGCGAGTTTCTACTTTCAGATGCATCAGAAATTTTGCGGATTGGACAATCCGTTCGCGAGATGTGGCAGTTTGTACGTGAGAAACGCTTGAGAAACTCAAAATTTTCGCAGTTCTGATGCTCGAAACGAATAACTACAACGGCCTAGGGGAAAAGTACGCACACCGTTGTAATCGGGCGAGTTTCTACTTTCAGATGCAACAGAAATTTTGCGGATTGGTCAATCCGTTCGCGAGATATGGCAGTTTGGATGTAAGAAACGCTTGAGAATCTCAAAATTTTCGCAGTTCTGATGCTCGAAACGAATAACTAGAACGGCCTAGGGGAAAAGAACGCACACCGTTGTAATCGGGCGAGTTGCTACTTTCAGATGCAACAGAAATTTTGCGGATTGGTCAATCCGTTCGCGAGATATGGCAGTTTGGAGGTAAGAAACGCTTGAGAAACTCAAAATTTTCGCAGTTCTGATGCTCGAAACGAATAACTAGAACAGCCTAGGGGAAAAGTACGAATAGTGTTGTAATCGGGCGAGTTTCTACTTTCAGATGCAACAGAAATTTTGCGGATTGGTCAATCCGTTCGCGAGATATGGCAGTTTGGAGGTAAGAAACGCTTGAGAAACTCAAAATTTTCGCAGTTCTGATGCTCGAAACGAATAACTAGAACGGCCTAGGGGAAAAGTGCGCATAGTGTTGTAATCGGGCGAGTTTCTACTTTCAGATGCAACAGAAATTTTGCGGATTGGTCAATCCGTTCGCGAGATATGGCAGTTTGGAAGTAAGAATGGTTCGAGAAACTCAAAATTTTCGCAGTTCTGATGCTCGAAACGAATAACTAGAACGGCCTAGGGGAAAAGTACGCACAGCGTTGTAATCGGGCGAGTTTCTACTTTCAGATGCAACAGAAATTTTGCGGATTGGTCAATCCGTTCGCGAGATATGGCAGTTTGGAGGTAAGAAACGCTTGAGAAACTCAAAATTTTCGCAGTTCTGATGGTCGAAACGAATAACTAGAACGGCCTAGGGGAAAAGTACGCATAGTGTTGTAATCGGGCGAGTTTCTACTTTCAGATGCAACAGAAATTTTGCGGATTGGTCAATCCGTTCGCGAGATATGGCAGTTTGGAAGTAAGAAACGCTTGAGAAACTCAAAATTTTCACAGTTCTGATGCTCGAAACGAATAACTAGAACGTCCTAGGGGAAAAGTACGCATACCGTTGTAATCGGGCGAGTTTCTACTTTCAGATGCAACAGAAATTTTGCGGATTGGTCAATCCGTTCGCGAGATATGGCAGTTTGGAAGTAAGAAACGCTTGAGAAACTCAAAATTTTTGCAGTTCTGATGCTCGAAACGAATAACTAGGGCGGCCTAGGAGAAAAGTACGCATAGTGTTGTAATCGGGCGAGTTTCTACTTTCAGATGCAACAGAAATTTTGCGGATTGGTCAATCCGTTCGCGAGATATGGCAGTTTGGAGGTAAGAAACGCTTGAGAAACTCAAAATTTTTGCAGTTCTGATGCTCGAAACGAATAACTAGGGCGGCCTAGGGCAAAAGTACGCATAGTGTTGTAATCGGGCGAGTTTCTACTTTCAGATGCATCAGAAATTTTGCGGATTGGACAATCCGTTCGCGAGATGTGGCAGTTTGTACGTGAGAAACGCTTGAGAAACTCAAAATTTTCGCAGTTCTGATGCTCGAAACGAATAACTAGAACGGCCTAGGGGAAAAGTACGCATACCGTTATAATCGGGCGAGTTTCTACCTTCAGATGCAACAGAAATTTTGCGGATTGGTCAATCCGTTCGCGAGATATGGCAGTTTGGAGGTAAGAAACGCTTGAGAAACTCAAAATTTTCGCAGTTCTGATGCTCGGAACGAATAACTAGAACGGCCTAGGGGAAAAGTGCGCATAGTGTTGTAATCGGGCGAGTTTCTACTTTCAGATGCAACAGAAATTTTGCGGATTGGTCAATCCGTTCGCGAGATATGGCAGTTTGGAGGTAAGAAACACTTGAGAAGCTCAAAATTTTCGCAGTTCTGATGCTCGAAACGAATAACTAGAACGGCCTAGGGGAAAAGTACGCATAGTGTTGTAATCGGGCGAGTTTCTACTTTCAGATGCAACAGAAATTTTGCGGATTGGTCAATCCGTTCGCGCGATATGGCAGTTTGGAGGTAAGAAACGCTCGAGAAACTCAAAATTTTCGCAGTTCTGATGCTCGAAACGAATAACTAGAACGGCCTAGGGGAAAAGTACGCATACCGTTGTAATCGGGCGAGTTTCTACTTTCAGATGCAACAGAAATTTTGCGGATTGGTCAATCCGTTCGCGAGATATGGCAGTTTGGAAGTAAGAAACGCTTGAGAAACTCAAAATTTTTGCAGTTCTGATGCTCGAAACGAATAACTAGGGCGGCCTAGGGCAAAAGTACGCATAGTGTTGTAATCGGGCGAGTTTCTACTTTCAGATGCAACAGAAATTTTGCGGATTGGTAAATCCGTTCGCGAGATATGGCAGTTTGGAGGTAAGAAACGCTTGAGAAACTCAAAATTTTCGCAGTTCTGATGCTCGAAACGAATAACTAGAACGGCCTAGGGGAAAAGTACGCATACCGTTGTAATCGGGCGAGTTTCTACTTTCAGATGCAACAGAAGTTTTGCGGATTGGTCAATCCGTTCGCGAGATATGGCAGTTTGGAGGTGAGAAACGCTTGAGAAACTCAAAATTTTAACAGTTCTGATGCTCGAAACGAATAACTAGAACGGCCTAGGGGAAAAGTGCGCATAGTGTTGTAATCGGGCGAGTTTCTACTTTCAGATGCAACAGAATTTTTGCGGATTGGTCAATCCGTTCGCGAGATATGGCAGTTTGGAGGTAAGAAACGCTCGAGAAACTCAAAATTTTCGCAGTTCTGATGCTCGAAACGAATAACTAGAACGGCCTAGGGGAAAAGTACGCACACCGTTGTAATCGGGCGAGTTTCTACTTTCAGATGCAACAGAAATTTTGCGGATTGGTCAATCCGTTCGCGAGATATGGCAGTTTGGAAGTAAGAAACGCTTGAGAAACTCAAAATTTTCGAAGTTCTGATGCTCGAAACGAATAACTAGAACGGCCTAGGGGAAAGGTACGCATACCGTTGTAATCGGGCGAGTTTCTACTTTCAGATGCATCAGAAATTTTGCGGATTGGACAATCCGTTCGCGAGATGTGGCAGTTTGTACGTGAGAAACGCTTGAGAAACTCAAAATTTTCGCAGTTCTGATGCTCGAAACGAATAACTACAACGGCCTAGGGGAAAAGTACGCACACCGTTGTAATCGGGCGAGTTTCTACTTTCAGATGCAACAGAAATTTTGCGGATTGGTCAATCCGTTCGCGAGATATGGCAGTTTGGATGTAAGAAACGCTTGAGAATCTCAAAATTTTCGCAGTTCTGATGCTCGAAACGAATAACTAGAACGGCCTAGGGGAAAAGAACGCACACCGTTGTAATCGGGCGAGTTGCTACTTTCAGATGCAACAGAAATTTTGCGGATTGGTCAATCCGTTCGCGAGATATGGCAGTTTGGAGGTAAGAAACGCTTGAGAAACTCAAAATTTTCGCAGTTCTGATGCTCGAAACGAATAACTAGAACAGCCTAGGGGAAAAGTACGAATAGTGTTGTAATCGGGCGAGTTTCTACTTTCAGATGCAACAGAAATTTTGCGGATTGGTCAATCCGTTCGCGAGATATGGCAGTTTGGAGGTAAGAAACGCTTGAGAAACTCAAAATTTTCGCAGTTCTGATGCTCGAAACGAATAACTAGAACGGCCTAGGGGAAAAGTGCGCATAGTGTTGTAATCGGGCGAGTTTCTACTTTCAGATGCAACAGAAATTTTGCGGATTGGTCAATCCGTTCGCGAGATATGGCAGTTTGGAAGTAAGAATGGTTCGAGAAACTCAAAATTTTCGCAGTTCTGATGCTCGAAACGAATAACTAGAACGGCCTAGGGGAAAAGTACGCACAGCGTTGTAATCGGGCGAGTTTCTACTTTCAGATGCAACAGAAATTTTGCGGATTGGTCAATCCGTTCGCGAGATATGGCAGTTTGGAGGTAAGAAACGCTTGAGAAACTCAAAATTTTCGCAGTTCTGATGGTCGAAACGAATAACTAGAACGGCCTAGGGGAAAAGTACGCATAGTGTTGTAATCGGGCGAGTTTCTACTTTCAGATGCAACAGAAATTTTGCGGATTGGTCAATCCGTTCGCGAGATATGGCAGTTTGGAAGTAAGAAACGCTTGAGAAACTCAAAATTTTCACAGTTCTGATGCTCGAAACGAATAACTAGAACGTCCTAGGGGAAAAGTACGCATACCGTTGTAATCGGGCGAGTTTCTACTTTCAGATGCAACAGAAATTTTGCGGATTGGTCAATCCGTTCGCGAGATATGGCAGTTTGGAAGTAAGAAACGCTTGAGAAACTCAAAATTTTTGCAGTTCTGATGCTCGAAACGAATAACTAGGGCGGCCTAGGGGAAAAGTACGCATAGTGTTGTAATCGGGCGAGTTTCTACTTTCAGATGCAACAGAAATTTTGCGGATTGGTCAATCCGTTCGCGAGATATGGCAGTTTGGAGGTAAGAAACGCTTGAGAAACTCAAAATTATTCGCAGTTCTGATGCTCGAAACGAATAACTAAAACGGCCTAGGGGAAAAGTACGAATAGTGTTGTAATCGGGCGAGTTTCTACTTTCAGATGCAACAGAAATTGTGCGGATTGGTCAATCCGTTCGCGAGATATGGCAGTTTGGAAGTAAGAAACGTTCGAGAAACTCAAAATTTTAGCAGTTCTGATGCTCGAAACGAATAACTAGAACGGCCTAGGGGAAAAGTACGCACACCGTTGTAATCGGGCGAGTTTCTACTTTCAGATGCAACAGAAATTTTGCGGATTGGTCAATCCGTTCGCGAGATATGGCAGTTTGGAAGTAAGAAACGCTTGAGAAACTCAAAATTTTTGCAGTTCTGATGCTCGAAACGAATAACTAGGGCGGCCTAGGGGAAAAGTACGCATAGTGTTGTAATCGGGCGAGTTTCTACTTTCAGATGCAACAGAAATTTTGCGGATTGATCAATCCGTTCGCGAGATATGGCAGTTTGGATGTAAGAAACGCTTGAGAAACTCAAAATTTTCACAGTTCTGATGCTCGAAACGAATAACTAGAACGTCCTAGGGGAAAAGTACGCATACCGTTGTAATCGGGCGAGTTTCTACTTTCAGATGCAACAGAAATTTTGCGGATTGGTCAATCCGTTCGCGAGATATGGCAGTTTGGAAGTAAGAAACGCTTGAGAAACTCAAAATTTTTGCAGTTCTGATGCTCGAAACGAATAACTAGGGCGGCCTAGGGGAAAAGTACGCATAGTGTTGTAATCGGGCGAGTTTCTACTTTCAGATGCAACAGAAATTTTGCGGATTGGTCAATCCGTTCGCGAGATATGGCAGTTTGGAGGTAAGAAACGCTTGAGAAGCTCAAAATTTTCGCAGTTCTGATGCTCGAAACGAATAACTAAAACGGCCTAGGGGAAAAGTACGAATAGTGTTGTAATCGGGCGAGTTTCTACTTTCAGATGCAACAGAAATTGTGCGGATTGGTCAATCCGTTCGCGAGATATGGCAGTTTGGATGTAAGAAACGCTTGAGAAACTCAAAATTTTCGCAGTTCTGATGCTCGAAACGAATAACTAGAACGGCCTAGGGGAAAAGTGCGCATAGTGTTGTAATCGGGCGAGTTTCTACTTTCAGATGCAACAGAAATTTTGCGGATTGGTCAATCCGTTCGCGAGATATGGCAGTTTGGAAGTAAGAAACGCTTGAGAAACTCAAAATTTTTGCAGTTCTGATGCTCGAAACGAATAACTAGGGCGGCCTAGGGGAAAAGTACGCATAGTGTTGTAATCGGGCGAGTTTCTACTTTCAGATGCAACAGAAATTTTGCGGATTGGTCAATCCGTTCGCGAGATATGGCAGTTTGGATGTAAGAAACGCTTGAGAAACTCAAAATTTTCACAGTTCTGATGCTCGAAACGAATAACTAGAACGTCCTAGGGGAAAAGTACGCATACCGTTGTAATCGGGCGAGTTTCTACTTTCAGATGCAACAGAAATTTTGCGGATTGGTCAATCCGTTCGCGAGATATGGCAGTTTGGAAGTAAGAAACGCTTGAGAAACTCAAAATTTTTGCAGTTCTGATGCTCGAAACGAATAACTAGGGCGGCCTAGGGGAAAAGTACGCATAGTGTTGTAATCGGGCGAGTTTCTACTTTCAGATGCAACAGAAATTTTGCGGATTGGTCAATCCGTTCGCGAGATATGGCAGTTTGGAGGTAAGAAACGCTTGAGAAACTCAAAATTTTCGCAGTTCTGATGCTCGAAACGAATAACTAAAACGGCCTAGGGGAAAAGTACGAATAGTGTTGTAATCGGGCGAGTTTCTACTTTCAGATGCAACAGAAATTGTGCGGATTGGTCAATCCGTTCGCGAGATATGGCAGTTTGGATGTAAGAAACGCTTGAGAAACTTAAAATTTTCGCAGTTCTGATGCTCGAAACGAATAACTAGAACGGCCTAGGGGAAAAGTGCGCATAGTGTTGTAATCGGGCGAGTTTCTACTTTCAGATGCAACAGAAATTTTGCGGATTGGTCAATCCGTTCGCGAGATATGGCAGTTTGGAGGTAAGAAACGCTTGAGAAACTCAAAATTTTCGCAGTTCTGATGCTCGAAACGAATAACTAGAACAGCCTAGGGGAAAAGTATGAATAGTGTTGTAATCGGGCGAGTTTCTACTTTCAGATGCAACAGAAATTGTGCGGATTGGTCAATCCGTTCGCGAGATATGGCAGTTTGGAGGTAAGAAACGCTTGAGAAACTCAAAATTTTCGCAGTTCTGATTGTCGAAACGAATAACTAGAACGGCCTAGGGGAAAAGTACGCATACCGTTGTAATCGGGCGAGTTTCTACTTTCAGATGCAACAGAAATTTTGCTGATTGGTCAATCCGTTCGCGAGATATGGCAGTTTGGAAGTAAGAAACGTTCGAGAAACTCAAAATTTTCGCAGTTCTGATGCTCGAAACGAATAACTAGAACGGCCTAGGGGAAAAGTACGCACACCGTTGTAATCGGGCGAGTTTCTACTTTCAGATGCAACAGAAATTTTGCGGATTGGTCAATCCGTTCGCGAGATATGGCAGTTTGGAGGTAAGAAACGCTTGAGAAACTCAAAATTTTCGCAGTTCTGATTGTCGAAACGAATAACTAGAACGGCCTAGGGGAAAAGTACGCATAGCGTTGTAATCGGGCGAGTTTCTACTTTCAGATGCAACAGAAATTTTGCGGATTGGTCAATCCGTTCGCGAGATATGGCAGTTTGGAAGTAAGAAACGCTTGAGAAACTCAAAATTTTTGCAGTTCTGATGCTCGAAACGAATAACTAGGGCGGCCTAGGGGAAAAGTACGCATAGTGTTGTAATCGGGCGAGTTTCTACTTTCAGATGCAACAGAAATTTTGCGGATTGATCAATCCGTTCGCGAGATATGGCAGTTTGGATGTAAGAAACGCTTGAGAAACTCAAAATTTTCACAGTTCTGATGCTCGAAACGAATAACTAGAACGTCCTAGGGGAAAAGTACGCATACCGTTGTAATCGGGCGAGTTTCTACTTTCAGATGCAACAGAAATTTTGCGGATTGGTCAATCCGTTCGCGAGATATGGCAGTTTGGAAGTAAGAAACGCTTGAGAAACTCAAAATTTTTGCAGTTCTGATGCTCGAAACGAATAACTAGGGCGGCCTAGGGGAAAAGTACGCATAGTGTTGTAATCGGGCGAGTTTCTACTTTCAGATGCAACAGAAATTTTGCGGATTGGTCAATCCGTTCGCGAGATATGGCAGTTTGGAGGTAAGAAACGCTTGAGAAACTCAAAATTTTCGCAGTTCTGATGCTCGAAACGAATAACTAAAACGGCCTAGGGGAAAAGTACGAATAGTGTTGTAATCGGGCGAGTTTCTACTTTCAGATGCAACAGAAATTGTGCGGATTGGTCAATCCGTTCGCGAGATATGGCAGTTTGGATGTAAGAAACGCTTGAGAAACTCAAAATTTTCGCAGTTCTGATGCTCGAAACGAATAACTAGAACGGCCTAGGGGAAAAGTGCGCATAGTGTTGTAATCGGGCGAGTTTCTACTTTCAGATGCAACAGAAATTTTGCGGATTGGTCAATCCGTTCGCGAGATATGGCAGTTTGGAAGTAAGAAACGCTTGAGAAACTCAAAATTTTTGCAGTTCTGATGCTCGAAACGAATAACTAGGGCGGCCTAGGGGAAAAGTACGCATAGTGTTGTAATCGGGCGAGTTTCTACTTTCAGATGTAACAGAAATTTTGCGGATTGGTCAATCCGTTCGCGAGATATGGCAGTTTGGATGTAAGAAACGCTTGAGAAACTCAAAATTTTCACAGTTCTGATGCTCGAAACGAATAACTAGAACGTCCTAGGGGAAAAGTACGCATACCGTTGTAATCGGGCGAGTTTCTACTTTCAGATGCAACAGAAATTTTGCGGATTGGTCAATCCGTTCGCGAGATATGGCAGTTTGGAAGTAAGAAACGCTTGAGAAACTCAAAATTTTTGCAGTTCTGATGCTCGAAACGAATAACTAGGGCGGCCTAGGGGAAAAGTACGCATAGTGTTGTAATCGGGCGAGTTTCTACTTTCAGATGCAACAGAAATTTTGCGGATTGGTCAATCCGTTCGCGAGATATGGCAGTTTGGAGGTAAGAAACGCTTGAGAAACTCAAAATTTTCGCAGTTCTGATGCTCGAAACGAATAACTAAAACGGCCTAGGGGAAAAGTACGAATAGTGTTGTAATCGGGCGAGTTTCTACTTTCAGATGCAACAGAAATTGTGCGGATTGGTCAATCCGTTCGCGAGATATGGCAGTTTGGATGTAAGAAACGCTTGAGAAACTCAAAATTTTCGCAGTTCTGATGCTCGAAACGAATAACTAGAACGGCCTAGGGGAAAAGTGCGCATAGTGTTGTAATCGGGCGAGTTTCTACTTTCAGATGCAACAGAAATTTTGCGGATTGGTCAATCCGTTCGCGAGATATGGCAGTTTGGAGGTAAGAAACGCTTGAGAAACTCAAAATTTTCGCAGTTCTGATGCTCGAAACGAATAACTAGAACAGCCTAGGGAAAAGTATGAATAGTGTTGTAATCGGGCGAGTTTCTACTTTCAGATGCAACAGAAATTGTGCGGATTGGTCAATCCGTTCGCGAGATATGGCAGTTTGGAAGTAAGAAACGCTTGAGAAACTCAAAATTTTCGCAGTTCTGTTGCTCGAAACGAATAACTAGAACGGGCTAGGGGAAAAGTACGCATACAGTTGTAATCGGGCGAATTTCTACTTTCAGATGCAACAGAAATTTTGCGGATTGGTAAATCCGTTCGCGAGATATGGCAGTTTGGATGTAAGAAACGCTTGAGGAACTCAAAATTTTCGCAGATCTGATGCTCGAAACGAATAACTAGAACGGCCTAGGGGAAAAGTACGCATACCGTTGTAATCGGGCGAGTTTCTACTTTCAGATGCAACAGAAATTTTGCTGATTGGTCAATCCGTTCGCGAGATATGGCAGTTTGGAAGTAAGAAACGTTCGAGAAACTCAAAATTTTCGCAGTTCTGATGCTCGAAACGAATAACTAGAACGGCCTAGGGGAAAAGTACGCACACCGTTGTAATCGGGCGAGTTTCTACTTTCAGATGCAACAGAAATTTTGCGGATTGGTCAATCCGTTCGCGAGATATGGCAGTTTGGAGGTAAGAAACGCTTGAGAAACTCAAAATTTTCGCAGTTCTGATTGTCGAAACGAATAACTAGAACGGCCTAGGGGAAAAGTACGCATAGCGTTGTAATCGGGCGAGTTTCTACTTTCAGATGCAACAGAAATTTTGCGGATTGGTCAATCCGTTCGCGAGATATGGCAGTTTGGAAGTAAGAAACGCTTGAGAAACTCAAAATTTTCACAGTTCTGATGCTCGAAACGAATAACTAGAACGTCCTAGGGGAAAAGTACGCATACTGTTGTAATCGGGCGAGTTTCTACTTTCAGATGCAACAGAAATTTTGCGGATTGATCAATCCGTTCGCGAGATATGGCAGTTTGGATGTAAGAAACGCTTGAGAAACTCAAAATTTTCACAGTTCTGATGCTCGAAACGAATAACTAGAACGTCCTAGGGGAAAAGTACGCATACCGTTGTAATCGGGCGAGTTTCTACTTTCAGATGCAAAAGAAATTTTGCGGATTGGTCAATCCGTTCGCGAGATATGGCAGTTTGGAAGTAAGAAACGCTTGAGAAACTCAAAATTTTTGCAGTTCTGATGCTCGAAACGAATAACTAGGGCGGCCTAGGGGAAAAGTACGCATAGTGTTGTAATCGGGCGAGTTTCTACTTTCAGATGCAACAGAAATTTTGCGGATTGGTCAATCCGTTCGCGAGATATGGCAGTTTGGAGGTAAGAAACGCTTGAGAAACTCAAAATTTTCGCAGTTCTGATGCTCGAAACGAATAACTAAAACGGCCTAGGGGAAAAGTACGAATAGTGTTGTAATCGGGCGAGTTTCTACTTTCAGATGCAACAGAAATTGTGCGGATTGGTCAATCCGTTCGCGAGATATGGCAGTTTGGATGTAAGAAACGCTTGAGAAACTCAAAATTTTCGCAGTTCTGATGCTCGAAACGAATAACTAGAACGGCCTAGGGGAAAAGTGCGCATAGTGTTGTAATCGGGCGAGTTTCTACTTTCAGATGCAACAGAAATTTTGCGGATTGGTCAATCCGTTCGCGAGATATGGCAGTTTGGAAGTAAGAAACGCTTGAGAAACTCAAAATTTTTGCAGTTCTGATGCTCGAAACGAATAACTAGGGCGGCCTAGGGGAAAAGTACGCATAGTGTTGTAATCGGGCGAGTTTCTACTTTCAGATGCAACAGAAATTTTGCGGATTGGTCAATCCGTTCGCGAGATATGGCAGTTTGGATGTAAGAAACGCTTGAGAAACTCAAAATTTTCACAGTTCTGATGCTCGAAACGAATAACTAGAACGTCCTAGGGGAAAAGTACGCATACCGTTGTAATCGGGCGAGTTTCTACTTTCAGATGCAACAGAAATTTTGCGGATTGGTCAATCCGTTCGCGAGATATGGCAGTTTGGAAGTAAGAAACGCTTGAGAAACTCAAAATTTTTGCAGTTCTGATGCTCGAAACGAATAACTAGGGCGGCCTAGGGGAAAAGTACGCATAGTGTTGTAATCGGGCGTGTTTCTACTTTCAGATGCAACAGAAATTTTGCGGATTGGTCAATCCGTTCGCGAGATATGGCAGTTTGGAGGTAAGAAACGCTTGAGAAACTCAAAATTTTCGCAGTTCTGATGCTCGAAACGAATAACTAAAATGGCCTAGGGGAAAAGTACGAATAGTGTTGTAATCGGGCGAGTTTCTACTTTCAGATGCAACAGAAATTGTGCGGATTGGTCAATCCGTTCGCGAGATATGGCAGTTTTGATGTAAGAAACGCTTGAGAAACTCAAAATTTTCGCAGTTCTGATGCTCGAAACGAATAACTAGAACGGCCTAGGGGAAAAGTGCGCATAGTGTTGTAATCGGGCGAGTTTCTACTTTCAGATGCAACAGAAATTTTGCGGATTGGTCAATCCGTTCGCGAGATATGGCAGTTTGGAGGTAAGAAACGCTTGAGAAACTCAAAATTTTCGCAGTTCTGATGCTCGAAACGAATAACTAGAACAGCCTAGGGGAAAAGTATGAATAGTGTTGTAATCGGGCGAGTTTCTACTTTCAGATGCAACAGAAATTGTGCGGATTGGTCAATCCGTTCGCGAGATATGGCAGTTTGGAAGTAAGAAACGCTTGAGAAACTCAAAATTTTCGCAGTTCTGTTGCTCGAAACGAATAACTAGAACGGGCTAGGGGAAAAGTACGCATACAGTTGTAATCGGGCGAATTTCTACTTTCAGATGCAACAGAAATTTTGCGGATTGGTAAATCCGTTCGCGAGATATGGCAGTTTGGATGTAAGAAACGCTTGAGGAACTCAAAATTTTCGCAGATCTGATGCTCGAAACGAATAACTAGAACGGCCTAGGGGAAAAGTACGCATACCGTTGTAATCGGGCGAGTTTCTACTTTCAGATGCAACAGAAATTTTGCTGATTGGTCAATCCGTTCGCGAGATATGGCAGTTTGGAAGTAAGAAACGCTTGAGAAACTCAAAATTTTCACAGTTCTGATGCTCGAAACGAATAACTAGAACGTCCTAGGGGAAAAGTACGCATACTGTTGTAATCGGGCGAGTTTCTACTTTCAGATGCAACAGAAATTTTGCGGATTGGTCAATCCGTTCGCGAGATATGGCAGTTTGGCTGTAAGAAACGCTTGAGAAACTCAAAATTTTCGCAGTTCTGATGCTCGAAACGAATAACTAGAACGGCCTAGGGGAAAAGTACGCACACCGTTGTAATCGGGCGAGTTGCTACTTTCAGATGCAACAGAAATTTTGCGGATTGGTCAATCCGTTCGCGAGATATGGCAGTTTGGAGGTAAGAAACGCTTGAGAAACTCAAAATTTTCGCAGTTCTGATGCTCGAAACGAATAACTAGAACGGCCTAGGGGAAAAGTGCGCATAGTGTTGTAATCGGGCGAGTTTCTACTTTCAGATGCAACAGAAATTTTGCGGATTGGTCAATCCGTTCGCGAGATATGGCAGTTTGGAGGTAAGAAACGCTTGAGAAACTCAAAATTTTCGCAGTTCTGATGCTCGAAACGAATAACTAGAACAGCCTAGGGGAAAAGTACGAATAGTGTTGTAATCGGGCGAGTTTCTACTTTCAGATGCAACAGAAATTGTGCGGATTGGTCAATCCGTTCGCGAGATATGGCAGTTTGGAAGTAAGAAACGCTTGAGAAACTCAAAATTTTCGCAGTTCTGTTGCTCGAAACGAATAACTAGAACGGGCTAGGGGAAAAGTACGCATACAGTTGTAATCGGGCGAGTTTCTACTTTCAGATGCAACAGAAATTTTGCGGATTGGTAAATCCGTTCGCGAGATATGGCAGTTTGGATGTAAGAAACGCTTGAGGAACTCAAAATTTTCGCAGACCTGATGCTCGAAACGAATAACTAGAACGGCCTAGGGGAAAAGTACGCATACCGTTGTAATCGGGCGAGTTTCTACTTTCAGATGCAACAGAAATTTTGCGGATTGGTCAATCCGTTCGCGAGATATGGCAGTTTGGAAGTAAGAAACGTTCGAGAAACTCAAAATTTTCGCAGTTCTGATGCTCGAAACGAATAACTAGAACGGCCTAGGGGAAAAGTACGCATACTGTTGTAATCGGGCGAGTTTCTACTTTCAGATGCAACAGAAATTGTGCGGATTGGTCAATCCGTTCGCGAGATATGGCAGTTTGGAGGTAAGAAACGCTTGAGAAACTCAAAATTTTCGCAGTTCTGATGCTCGAAACGAATAACTAAAACGGCCTAGGGGAAAAGTACGAATAGTGTTGTAATCGGGCGAGTTTCTACTTTCAGATGCAACAGAAATTGTGCGGATTGGTCAATCCGTTCGCGAGATATGGCAGTTTGGATGTAAGAAACGCTTGAGAAACTCAAAATTTTCGCAGTTCTGATGCTCGAAACGAATAACTAGAACGGCCTAGGGGAAAAGTACGCATACCGTTGAAATCGGGCGAGTTTCTACTTTCAGATGCAACAGAAATTTTGCGGATTGGTCAATCCGTTCGCGAGATATGGCAGTTTGGATGTATTAAACGCTTGAGAAACTCAAAATTTTCGCAGTTCTGATGCTCGAAACGAATAACTAGAACGGCCTAGGGGAAAAGTGCGCATAGTGTTGTAATCGGGCGAGTTTCTACTTTCAGATGCAACAGAAATTTTGCGGATTGGTCAATCCGTTCGCGAGATATGGCAGTTTGGAGGTAAGAAACGCTTGAGAAACTCAAAATTTTCGCAGTTCTGATGCTCGAAACGAATAACTAGAACAGCCTAGGGGAAAAGTACGAATAGTGTTGTAATCGGGCGAGTTTCTACTTTCAGATGCAACAGAAATTGTGCGGATTGGTCAATCCGTTCGCGAGATATGGCAGTTTGGAAGTAAGAAACGCTTGAGAAACTCAAAATTTTCGCAGTTCTGTTGCTCGAAACGAATAACTAGAACGGGCTAGGGGAAAAGTACGCATACAGTTGTAATCGGGCGAGTTTCTACTTTCAGATGCAACAGAAATTTTGCGGATTGGTAAATCCGTTCGCGAGATATGGCAGTTTGGATGTAAGAAACGCTTGAGGAACTCAAAATTTTCGCAGATCTGATGCTCGAAACGAATAACTAGAACGGCCTAGGGGAAAAGTACGCATACCGTTGTAATCGGGCGAGTTTCTACTTTCAGATGCAACAGAAATTTTGCGGATTGGTCAATCCGTTCGCGAGATATGGCAGTTTGGAGGTAAGAAACGCTTGAGAAACTCAAAATTTTCGCAGTTCTGATGCTCGAAACGAATAACTAGAACGGCCTAGGGGAAAAGTGCGCATAGTGTTGTAATCGGGCGAGTTTCTACTTTCAGATGCAACAGAAATTTTGCTGATTGGTCAATCCGTTCGCGAGATATGGCAGTTTGGAAGTAAGAAACGTTCGAGAAACTCAAAATTTTCGCAGTTCTGATGCTCGAAACGAATAACTAGAACGGCCTAGGGGAAAAGTACGCACACCGTTGTAATCGGGCGAGTTTCTACTTTCAGATGCAACAGAAATTTTGCGGATTGGTCAATCCGTTCGCGAGATATGGCAGTTTGGAGGTAAGAAACGCTTGAGAAACTCAAAACTTTCGCAGTTCTGATGGTCGAAACGAATAACTAGAACGGCCTAGGGGAAAAGTACGCATAGTGTTGTAATCGGGCGAGTTTCTACTTTCAGATGCAACAGAAATTTTGCGGATTGGTCAATCCGTTCGCGAGATATGGCAGTTTGGAAGTAAGAAACGCTTGAGAAACTCAAAATTTTCACAGTTCTGATGCTCGAAACGAATAACTAGAACGTCCTAGGGGAAAAGTACGCATACTGTTGTAATCGGGCGAGTTTCTACTTTCAGATGCAACAGAAATTGTGCGGATTGGTCAATCCGTTCGCGAGATATGGCAGTTTGGAAGTAAGAAACGCTTGAGAAACTCAAAATTTTCGCAGTTCTGTTGCTCGAAACGAATAACTAGAACGGGCTAGGGGAAAAGTACGCATACAGTTGTAATCGGGCGAGTTTCTACTTTCAGATGCAACAGAAATTTTGCGGATTGGTAAATCCGTTCGCGAGATATGGCAGTTTGGATGTAAGAATCGCTTGAGAAACTCAAAATTTTCGCAGATCTGATGCTCGAAACGAATAACTAGAACGGCCTAGGGGAAAAGTACGCATACCGTTGTAATCGGGCGAGTTTCAACTTTCAGATGCAACAGAAATTTTGCGGATTGGTCAATCCGTTCGCGAGATGTGGCAGTTTGGAGGTAAGAAACGCTTGAGAAACTCAAAATTTTCGCAGTTCTGATGCTCGAAACGAATAACTAGAACGGCCTAGGGGAAAAGTGCGCATAGTGTTGTAATCGGGCGAGTTTCTACTTTCAGATGCAACAGAAATTTTGCGGATTGGTCAATCCGTTCGCGAGATATGGCAGTTTGGAAGTAAGAAACGTTCGAGAAACTCAAAATTTTCGCAGTTCTGATGCTCGAAACGAATAACTAGAACGGCCTAGGGGAAAAGTACGCACACCGTTGTAATCGGGCGAGTTTCTACTTTCAGATGCAACAGAAATTTTGCGGATTGGTCAATCCGTTCGCGAGATATGGCAGTTTGGAAGTAAGAAACGCTTGAGAAACTCAAAATTTTCACAGTTCTGATGCTCGAAACGAATAACTAGAACGTCCTAGGGGAAAAGTACGCATACTGTTGTAATCGGGCGAGTTTCTACTTTCAGATGCAACAGAAATTTTGCGGATTGGTCAATCCGTTCGCGAGATATGGCAGTTTGGATGTAAGAAACGCTTGAGAAACTCAAAATTTTCGCAGTTCTGATGCTCGAAACGAATAACTAGAACGGCCTAGGGGAAAAGTACGCACACCGTTGAAATCGGGCGAGTTGCTACTTTCAGATGCAACAGAAATTTTGCGGATTGGTCAATCCGTTCGCGAGATATGGCAGTTTGGAGGTAAGAAACGCTTGAGAAACTCAAAATTTTCGCAGTTCTGATGCTCGAAACGAATAACTAGAACAGCCTAGGGGAAAGGTACGAATATTGTTGTAATCGGGCGAGTTTCTACTTTCAGATGCAACAGAAATTGTGCGGATTGGTCAATCCGTTCAAGAGATATGGCAGTTTGGAAGTAAGAAACGCTTGAGAAACTCAAAATTTTCGCAGTTCTGTTGCTCGAAACGAATAACTAGAACCGGCTAGGGGAAAAGTACGCATGCAGTTGTAATCGGGCGAGTTTCTACTTTCAGATGCAACAGAAATTTTGCGGATTGGTAAATCCGTTCGCGAGATATGGCAGTTTGGATGTAAGAAACGCTTGAGAAACTCAAAATTTTCGCAGATCTGATGCTCGAAACGAATAACTAGAACGGCCTAGGGGAAAAGTACGCATACCGTTGTAATCGGGCGAGTTTCTACTTTCAGATGCAACAGAAATTTTGCGGATTGGTCAATCCGTTCGCGAGATATGGCAGTTTGGAGGTAAGAAACGCTTGAGAAACTCAAAATTTTCGCAGTTCTGATGCTCGAAACGAATAACTAGAACGGCCTAGGGGAAAAGTGCGCATAGTGTTGTAATCGGGCGAGTTTCTACTTTCAGATGCAACAGAAATTTTGCGGATTGGTCAATCCGTTCGCGAGATATGGCAGTTTGGAAGTAAGAAACGTTCGAGAAACTCAAAATTTTCACAGTTCTGATGCTCGAAACGAATAACTAGAACGGCCTAGGGGAAAAGTACGCATACCGTTGTAATCGGGCGAGTTTCTACTTTCAGATGCAACAGAAATTTTGCGGATTGGTCAATCCGTTCGCGAGATATGGCAGTTTGGAGGTAAGAAACGCTTGAGAAACTCAAAATTTTCGCAGTTCTGATGGTCGAAACGAATAACTAGAACGGCCTAGGGGAAAAGTACGCATAGTGTTGTAATCGGGCGAGTTTCTACTTTCAGATGCAACAGAAATTTTGCGGATTGGTCAATCCGTTCGCGAGATATGGCAGTTTGGAAGTAAGAAACGCTTGAGAAACTCAAAATTTTCACAGTTCTGATGCTCGAAACGAATAACTAGAACGTCCTAGGGGAAAAGTACGCATACCGTTGTAATCGGGCGAGTTTCTACTTTCAGATGCAACAGAAATTTTGCGGATTGGTCAATCCTTTCGCGAGATATGGCAGTTTGGAAGTAAGAAACGCTTGAGAAACTCAAAATTTTTGCAGTTCTGATGCTCGAAACGAATAACTAGGGCGGCCTAGGGGAAAAGTACGCATAGTGTTGTAATCGGGCGAGTTTCTACTTTCAGATGCAACAGAAATTTTGCGGATTGGTCAATCCGTTCGCGAGATATGGCAGTTTGGAGGTAAGAAACGCTTGAGAAACTCAAAATTTTCGCAGTTCTGATGCTCGAAACGAATAACTAGAACGGCCTAGGGGAAAAGTACGCATACCGATGTAATCGGGCTAGTTTCTACTTTCAGATGCAACAGAAATTTTGCGGATTGGTCAATCCGTTCGCGTGATATGGCAGTTTGGAGGTAAGAAACGCTCGAGAAACTCAAAATTTTCGCAGTTCTGATGCTCGATAGGAATAACTAGAACGGCCTAGGGGAAAAGTACGCACACTGTTGTAATCGGGCGAGTTTCTACTTTCAGATGCAACAGAAATTTTGCGGATTGGTCAATCCGTTCGCGAGATATGGCAGTTTGGAGGTAAGAAACGCTTGAGAAACTCAAAATTTTCGCAGTTCTGATGCTCGAAACGAATAACTAGAACGGCCTAGGGGAAAAGTAGGCATAGTGTTGTAATCGGGCGAGTTTCTACTTTCAGATGCAACAGAAATTGTGCGGATTGGTCAATCCGTTCGCGAGATATGGCAGTTTGGAAGTAAGAAACGCTTGAGAAACTCAAAATTTTCGCAGTTCTGTTGCTCGAAACGAATAACTAGAACGGGCTAGGGGAAAAGTACGCATACAGTTGTAATCGGGCGAGTTTCTACTTTCAGATGCAACAGAAATTTTGCGGATTGGTAAATCCGTTCGCGAGATATGGCAGTTTGGATGTAAGAAACGCTTGAGAAACTCAAAATTTTCGCAGATCTGATGCTCGAAACGAATAACTAGAACGGCCTAGGGGAAAAGTACGCATACCGTCGTAATCGGGCGAGTTTCTACTTTCAGATGCAACAGAAATTTTGAGGATTGGTCAATCCGTTCGCGAGATATGGCAGTTTGGAGGTAAGAAACGCTTGAGAAACTCAAAATTTTCGCAGTTCTGATGCTCGAAACGAATAACTAGAACGGCCTAGGGGAAAAGTGCGCATAGTGTTGTAATCGGGCGAGTTTCTACTTTCAGATGCAACAGAGATTTTGCGGATTGGTCAATCCGTTCGCGAGATATGGCAGTTTGGAGGTAAGAAACGCTCGAGAAACTCAAAATTTTCGCAGTTCTGATGCTCGAAACGAATAACTAGAACGGCCTAGGGGAAAAGTACGCACACCGTTGTAATCGGGCGAGTTTCTACTTTCAGATGCAACAGAAATTTTGCGGATTGGTCAATCCGTTCGCGAGATATGGCAGTTTGGAAGTAAGAAACGCTTGAGAAACTCAAAATTTTCACAGTTCTGATGCTCGAAACGAATAACTAGAACGTCCTAGGGGAAAAGTACGCATACCGTTGTAATCGGGCGAGTTTCTACTTTCAGATGCAACAGAAATTTTGCGGATTGGTCAATCCGTTCGCGAGATATGGCAGTTTGGATGTAAGAAACGCTTGAGAAACTCAAAATTTTCACAGTTCTGATGCTCGAAACGAATAACTAGAACGTCCTAGGGGAAAAGTACGCATGCCGTTGTAATCGGGCGAGTTTCTACTTTCAGATGCAACAGAAATTTTGCGGATTGGTCAATCCGTTCGCGAGATATGGCAGTTTGGATGTAAGAAACGCTTGAGAAACTCAAAATTTTCGCAGTTCTGATGATCGAAACGAATAACTAGAACGGCCTAGGGGAAAAGTACGCACACCGTTGTAATCGGGCGAGTTGCTACTTTCAGATGCAACAGAAATTTTGCGGATTGGTCAATCCGTTCGCGAGATATGGCAGTTTGGAGGTAAGAAACGCTTGAGAAACTCAAAATTTTCGCAGTTCTGATGCTCGAAACGAATAACTAGAACGGCCTAGGGGAAAAGTGCGCATAGTGTTGTAATCGGGCGAGTTTCTACTTTCAGATGCAACAGAAATTTTGCTGATTGGTCAATCCGTTCGCGAGATATGGCAGTTTGGAAGTAAGAAACGTTCGAGAAACTCAAAATTTTCGCAGTTCTGATGCTCGAAACGAATAACTAGAACGGCCTAGGGGAAAAGTACGCACACCGTTGTAATCGGGCGAGTTTCTACTTTCAGATGCAACAGAAATTTTGCGGATTGGTCAATCCGTTCGCGAGATATGGCAGTTTGGAGGTAAGAAACGCTTGAGAAACTCAAAATTTTCGCAGTTCTGATGGTCGAAACGAATAACTAGAACGGCCTAGGGGAAAAGTACGCATAGTGTTGTAATCGGGCGAGTTTCTACTTTCAGATGCAACAGAAATTTTGCGGATTGGTCAATCCGTTCGCGAGATATGGCAGTTTGGAAGTAAGAAACGCTTGAGAAACTCAAAATTTTCACAGTTCTGATGCTCGAAACGAATAACTAGAACGTCCTAGGGGAAAAGTACGCATACTGTTGTAATCGGGCGAGTTTCTACTTTCAGATGCAACAGAAATTGTGCGGATTGGTCAATCCGTTCGCGAGATATGGCAGTTTGGAAGTAAGAAACGCTTGAGAAACTCAAAATTTTCGCAGTTCTGTTGCTCGAAACGAATAACTAGAACGGGCTAGGGGAAAAGTACGCACACAGTTGTAATCGGGCGAGTTTCTACTTTCAGATGCAACAGAAATTTTGCGGATTGGTCAATCCGTTCGCGAGATATGGCAGTTTGGAGGTAAGAAACGCTTGAGAAACTCAAAATTTTCGCAGTTCTGATGCTCGAAACGAATAACTAGAACAGCCTAGGGGAAAAGTACGAATAGTGTTGTAATCGAGCGAGTTTCTACTTTCAGATGCAACAGAAATTGTGCGGATTGGTCAATCTGTTCGCGAGATATGGCAGTTTGGAAGTAAGAAACGCTAGAGAAACTCAAAATTTTCGCAGTTCTGTTGCTCGAAACGAATAACTAGAACCGGCTAGGGGAAAAGTACGCATACAGTTGTGATCGGGCGAGTTTCTACTTTCAGATGCAACAGAAATTTTGCGGATTGGTCAATCCGTTCGCGAGATATGGCAGTTTGGAGGTAAGAAACGCTTGAGAAACTCAAAATTTTCGCAGTTCTGATGCTCGAAACGAATAACTAGAACGGCCTAGTGGAAAAGTACGAATAGTGTTGTAATCGGGCGAGTTTCTACTTTCAGATGCAACAGAAATTGTGCGGATTGGTCAATCCGTTCCCGAGATATGGCAGCTTGGAAGTAAGAAACGCTTGAGAAACTCAAAATTTTCGCAGTTCTGATGCTCAAAACGAATAACTAGAACGGCCTAGGGGAGAAGCACGCATAGTGTTGTAATCGGGCGAGTTTCTACTTTCAGATGCAACAGAAATTTTGCGGATTGGTCAATCCGTTCGCGAGATATGGCAGTTTGGAAGTAAGAAACGCTTGAGAAACTCAAAATTTTCACAGTTGTGATGCTCGACACGAATAACTAGAACGGCCTAGGGGAAAAGTACGCATACCGTTGTAATCGGGCGAGTTTCTACTTTCAGATGCAACAGAAATTTTGCGGATTGGACAATCCGTTCGCGAGATATGGCAGTTTGGAAGTAAGAAACGCTTGAGAAACTCAAAATTTTCACAGTTCTGATGCTCGAAACGAATAACTAGAACGGCCTAGGGGAAAAGTAGGCATAGTGTTGAAATCGGGCGAGTTTCTACTTTCAGATGCAACAGAAATTGTGCGGATTGGTCAATCCGTTCGCGAGATATGGCAGTTTGGAAGTAAGAAACGCTTGAGAAACTCAAAATTTTCGCAGTTCTGTTGCTCGAAACGAATAACTAGAACGGGCTAGGGGAAAAGTACGCATACAGTTGTAGTCGGGCGAGTTTCTACTTTCAGATGCAACTGAAATTATGCGGATTGGTAAATCCGTTCGCGAGATATGGCAGTTTGGATGTAAGAAACGCTTGAGAAACTCAAAATTTTCGCAGATCTGATGCTCGAAACGAATAACTAGAACGGCCTAGGGGAAAAGTACGCATACCGTTGTAATCGGGCGAGTTTCTACTTTCAGATGCAACAGAAATTTTGCGGATTGGTCAATCCGTTCGGGAGATATGGCAGTTTGGAGGTAAGAAACGCTTGAGAAACTCAAAATTTTCGCAGTTCTGATGGTCGAAACGAATAACTAGAACGGCCTAGGGGAAAAGTACGCATAGTGTTGCAATCGGGCGAGTTTCTACTTTCAGATGCAACAGAAATTTTGCGGATTGGTCAATCCGTTCGCGAGATATGGCAGTTTGGAAGTAAGAAACGCTTGAGAAACTCAAAATTTTCACAGTTCTGATGCTCGAAACGAATAACTAGAACGTCCTAGGGGAAAAGTGCGCATACCGTTGTAATCGGGCGAGTTTCTACTTTCAGATGCAACAGGAATTTTGCGGATTGGTCAATCCGTTCGCGAGATATGGCAGTTTGGAAGTAAGAAACGCTTGAGAAACTCAAAATTTTTGCAGTTCTGATGCTCGAAACGAATAACTAGGGCGGCCTAGGGGAAAAGTACGCATAGTGTTGTAATCGCGCGAGTTTCTACTTTCAGATGCAACAGAAATTTTGCGGATTGGTCAATCCGTTCGCGAGATATGGCAGTTTGGAGCTAAGAAACGCTTGAGAAACCAAAATTTTCGCAGTTCTGATGCTCGAAACGAATAACTAGGGCGGCCTAGGGGAAAAGTACGCATAGTGTTGTAATCGGGCGAGTTTCTACTTTCAGATGCAACAGAAATTTTGCGGATTGGTCAATCCGTTCGCGAGATATGGCAGTTTGGAGGTAAGAAACGCTCGAGAAACTCAAAATTTTCGCAGTTCTGATGCTCGATACGAATAACTAGAACGGCCTAGGGGAAAAGTACGCACACCGTTGTAATCGGGCGAGTTTCTACTTTCAGATGCAACAGAAATTGTGCGGATTGGTCAATCCGTTCCCGAGATATGGCAGCTTGGAAGTAAGAAACGCTTGAGAAACTCAAAATTTTCGCAGTTCTGATGCTCAAAACGAATAACTAGAACGGCCTAGGGGAGAAGCACGCATAGTGTTGTAATCGGGCGAGTTTCTACTTTCAGATGCAACAGAAATTTTGCGGATTGGTCAATCCGTTCGCGAGATATGGCAGTTTGGAAGTAAGAAACGCTTGAGAAACTCAAAACTTTCACAGTTGTGATGCTCGACACGAATAACTAGAACGGCCTAGGGGAAAAGTACGCATACCGTTGTAATCGGGCGAGTTTCTACTTTCAGATGCAACCGAAATTTTGCGGATTGGACAATCCGTTCGCGAGATATGGCAGTTTGGAAGTAAGAAACGCTTGAGAAACTCAAAATTTTCACAGTTCTGATGCTCGAAACGAATAACTAGAACAGCCTAAGGGAAAAGTACGAATAGTGTTGTAATCGGGCGAGTTTCTACTTTCAGATGCAACAGAAATTGTGCGGATTGGTCAATCCGTTCGCGAGATATGGCAGTTTGGAAGTAAGAAACGCTTGAGAAACTCAAAATTTTCGCAGTTCTGTTGCTCGAAACGAATAACTAGAACGGGCTAGGGGAAAAGTACGCATACAGTTGTAATCGGGCGAGTTTCTACTTTCAGATGCAACAGAAATTTTGCGGATTGGTCAATCCGTTCGCGAGATATGGCAGTTTGGATGTAAGAAACGCTTGAGAAACTCAAAATTTTCGCAGATCTGATGCTCGAAACGAATAACTAGAACGGCCTAGGGGAAAAGTACGCATACCGTTGTAATCGGGCGAGTTTCTACTTTCAGATGCAACAGAAATTTTGCGGATTGGTCAATCCGTTCGCGAGATATGGTAGTCTGGAGGTAAGAAACGCTTGAGAAACTCAAAATTTTCGCAGTTCTGATGCTCGAAACGAATAACTAGGACGGCCTGGGGGAAAAGTGCGCATAGTGTTGTAATCGGGCGAGTTTCTACTTTCAGATGCAACAGATATTTTGCGGATTGGTCAATCCGTTCGCGAGATATGGCAGTTTGGAAGTAAGAAACGCTTGAGAAACTCAAAATTTTTGCAGTTCTGATGCTCGAAACGAATAACTACGGCGGCCTAGGGGAAAAGTACGCATAGTGTTGTAATCGGGCGAGTTTCTACTTTCAGATGCAACAGAAATTTTGCGGATTGGTCAATCCGTTCGCGAGATATGGCAGTTTGGAGGTAAGAAACGCTCGAGAAACTCAAAATTTTCGCAGTTCTGATGCTCGATACGAATAACTAGAACGGCCTAGGGGAAAAGTACGCACACCGTTGTAATCGGGCGAGTTTCTACTTTCAGATGCAACAGAAATATTGCGGATTGGTCAATCCGTTCGCGAGATATGGCAGTTTGGAGGTAAGAAACGCTTGAGAAACTCAAAATTTTCGCAGTTCTGATGCTCGAAACGAATAACTAGAACGGCCTAGGGGAAAAGTAGGCATAGTGTTGTAATCGGGCGAGTTTCTACTTTCAGATGCAACAGAAATTGTGCGGATTGGTCAATCCGTTCGCGAGATATGGCAGTTTGGATGTAAAAACGCTTGAGAAACTCAAAATTTTCGCAGTTCTGATGCTCGAAACGAATAACTAGAACGGCCTAGGGGAAAAGTACGCACACCGTTGTAATCGGGCGAGTTGCTACTTTCAGATGCAACAGAAATTTTGCGGATTGGTCAATCCGTTCGCGAGATATGGCAGTTTGGAAGTAAGAAACGCTTGAGAAACTCAAAATTTTCGCAGTTCTGATGCTCGAAACGAATAACTAGAACAGCCTAAGGGAAAAGTACGAATAGTGTTGTAATCGGGCGAGTTTCTACTTTCAGATGCAACAGAAATTGTGCGGATTGGTCAATCCGTTCGCGAGATATGGCAGTTTGGAAGTAAGAAACGCTTGAGAAACTCAAAATTTTCGCAGTTCTGTTGCTCGAAACGAATAACTAGAACGGGCTAGGGGAAAAGTACGCATACAGTTGTAATCGGGCGAGTTTCTACTTTCAGATGCAACAGAAATTTTGCGGATTGGTCAATCCGTTCGCGAGATATGGCAGTTTGGATGTAAGAAACGCTTGAGAAACTCAAAATTTTCGCAGATCTGATGCTCGAAACGAATAACTAGAACGGCCTAGGGGAAAAGTACGCATACCGTTGTAATCGGGCGAGTTTCTACTTTCAGATGCAACAGAAATTTTGCGGATTGGTCAATCCGTTCGCGAGATATGGTAGTCTGGAGGTAAGAAACGCTTGAGAAACTCAAAATTTTCGCAGTTCTGATGCTCGAAACGAATAACTAGGACGGCCTAGGGGAAAAGTGCGCATAGTGTTGTAATCGGGCGAGTTTCTACTTTCAGATGCAACAGATATTTTGCGGATTGGTCAATCCGTTCGCGAGATATGGCAGTTTGGAAGTAAGAAACGCTTGAGAAACTCAAAATTTTTGCAGTTCTGATGCTCGAAACGAATAACTAGGGCGGCCTAGGGGAAAAGTACGCATAGTGTTGTAATCGGGCGAGTTTCTACTTTCAGATGCAACAGAAATTTTGCGGATTGGTCAATCCGTTCGCGAGATATGGCAGTTTGGAGGTAAGAAACGCTCGAGAAACTCAAAATTTTCGCAGTTCTGATGCTCGATACGAATAACTAGAACGGCCTAGGGGAAAAGTACGCACACCGTTGTAATCGGGCGAGTTTCTACTTTCAGATGCAACAGAAATTTTGCGGATTGGTCAATCCGTTCGCGAGATATGGCAGTTTGGAGGTAAGAAACGCTTGAGAAACTCAAAATTTTCGCAGTTCTGATGCTCGAAACGAATAACTAGAACGGCCTAGGGGAAAAGTAGGCACAGTGTTGTAATCGGGCGAGTTTCTACTTTCAGATGCAACAGAAATTGTGCGGATTGGTCAATCCGTTCGCGAGATATGGCAGTTTGGATGTAAGAAACGCTTGAGAAACTCAAAATTTTCGCAGTTCTGTTGCTCGAAACGAATAACTAGAACGGGCTAGGGGAAAAGTACGCATACAGTTGTAATCGGGCGAGTTTCTACTTTCAGATGCAACAGAAATTTTGCGGATTGGTAAATCCGTTCGCGAGATATGGCAGTTTGGATGTAATAAACGCTTGAGAAACTCAAAATTTTCGCAGATCTGATGCTCGAAACGAATAACTAGAACGGTCTAGGGGAAAAGTACGCAAACCGTCGTAATCGGGCGAGTTTCTACTTTCAGATGCAACAGAAATTTTGCGGATTGGTCAATCCGTTCGCGAGATATGGCAGTTTGGAGGTAATAAACGCTTGAGAAACTCAAAATTTTCGCAGATCTGATGCTCGAAACGAATAACTAGAACGGTCTAGGGGAAAAGTACGCAAACCGTCGTAATCGGGCGAGTTTCTACTTTCAGATGCAACAGAAATTTTGCGGATTGGTCAATCCGTTCGCGAGATATGGCAGTTTGGAGGTAAGAAACGCTTGAGAAACTCAAAATTTTCGCAGTTCTGATGCTCGAAACGAATAACTAGAACGGCCTAGGGGAAAAGTGCGCATAGTGTTGTAATCGGGCGAGTTTCTACTTTCAGATGCAACAGATATTTTGCGGATTGGTCAATCCGTTCGCGAGATATGGCAGTTTGGAAGTAAGAAACGCTTGAGAAACTCAAAATTTTTGCAGTTCTGATGCTCGAAACGAATAACTAGGGCGGCCTAGGGGAAAAGTACGCATAGTGTTGTAATCGGGCGAGTTTCTACTTTCAGATGCAACAGAAATTTTGCGGATTTGTCAATCCGTTCGCGAGATATGGCAGTTTGGAGGTAAGAAACGCTCGAGAAACTCAAAATTTTCGCAGTTCTGATGCTCGATACGAATAACTAGAACGGCCTAGGGGAAAAGTACGCACACCGTTGTAATCGGGCGAGTTTCTACTTTCAGTTGCAACAGAAATTTTGCGGATTGGTCAATCCGTTCGCGAGATATGGCAGTTTGGAGGTAAGAAACGCTTGAGAAACTCAAAATTTTCGCAGTTCTGATGCTCGAAACGAATAACTAGAACGGCCTAGGGGAAAAGTAGGCACAGTGTTGTAATCGGGCGAGTTTCTACTTTCAGATGCAACAGAAATTGTGCGGATTGGTCAATCCGTTCGCGAGATATGGCAGTTTGGATGTAAGAAACGCTTGAGAAACTCAAAATTTTCGCAGTTCTGTTGCTCGAAACGAATAACTAGAACGGGCTAGGGGAAAAGTACGCATACAGTTGTAATCGGGCGAGTTTCTACTTTCAGATGCAACAGAAATTTTGCGGATTGGTAAATCCGTTCGCGAGATATGGCAGTTTGGATGTAAGAAACGCTTGAGAAACTCAAAATTTTCGCAGATCTGATGCTCGAAACGAATAACTAGAACGGTCTAGGGGAAAAGTACGCAAACCGTCGTAATCGGGCGAGTTTCTACTTTCAGATGCAACAGAAATTTTGCGGATTGGTCAATCCGTTCGCGAGATATGGCAGTTTGGAGGTAAGAAACGCTTGAGAAACTCAAAATTTTCGCAGTTCTGATGCTCGAAACGAATAACTAGAACGGCCTAGGGGAAAAGTGCGCATAGTGTTGTAATCGGGCGTGTTTCTACTTTCAGATGCAACAGAGATTTTGCGGATTGGTCAATCCGTTCGCGAGATATGGCAGTTTGGAGGTAAGAAACGCTCGAGAAACTCAACATTTTCGCAGTTCTGATGCTCGAAACGAATAACTACAACGGCCTAGGGGAAAAGTACGCACACCGTTGTAATCGGGCGAGTTTCTACTTTCAGATGCAACAGAAATTTTGCGGATTGGTCAATCCGTTCGCGAGATATGGCAGTTTGGAAGTAAGAAACGCTGGAGAAACTCAAAATTTTCGCAGATCTGATGCTCGAAACGAATAACTAGAACGGCCTAGGGGAAAAGTGCGCATAGTGTTGTAATCGGGCGAGTTTCTACTTTCAGATGCAACAGAAATTTTGCGGATTGGTCAATCCGTTCGCGAGATATGGCAGTTTGGATGTAAGAAACGCTTGAGAAACTCAAAATTTTCGCAGTTCTGATGCTCGAAACGAATAACTAGAACGGCCTAGGGGAAAAGTACGCACACCGTTGTAATCGGGCGAGTTGCTACTTTCAGATGCAACAGAAATTTTGCGGATTGGGCAATCCGTTCGCGAGATATGGCAGTTTGGAGGTAAGAAACGCTTGAGAAACTCAAAATTTTCGCAGTTCTGATGCTCGAAACGAATAACTAGAACAGCCTAGGGGAAAAGTACGAATAGTGTTGTAATCGGGCGAGTTTCTACTTTCAGATGCAACAGAAATTGTGCGGATTGGTCAATCCGTTCGCGAGATATGGCAGTTTGGAAGTAAGAAACGCTTGAAAAACTCAAAATTTTCGCAGTTCTGTTGCTCGAAACGAATAACTAGAACGGGCTAGGGGAAAAGTACGCATACAGTTGTAATCGGACGAGTTTCTACTTTCAGATGCAACAGAAATTTTGCGGATTGGTAAATCCGTTCGCGAGATATGGCAGTTTGGATGTAAGAAACGCTTGAGAAACTCAAAATTTTCGCAGATCTGATGCTCGAAACGAATAACTAGAACGGCCTAGGGGAAAAGTACGCATACCGTTGTAATCGGGCGAGTTTCTACTTTCAGATGCAACAGAAATTTTGCGGATTGGTCAATCCGTTCGCGAGATATGGTAGTTTGGAGGTAAGAAACGCTTGAGAAACTCAAAATTTTCGCAGTTCTGATGCTCGAAACGAATAACTAGAACGGCCTAGGGGAAAAGTGCGCATAGTGTTGTAATCGGGCGAGTTTCTACTTTCAGATGCAACAGAAATTTTGCGGATTGGTCAATCCGTTCGCGAGATATGGCAGTTTGGAAGTAAGAAACGTTCGAGAAACTCAAAATTTTCGCAGTTCTGATGCTCGAAACGAATAACTAGAACGGCCTAGGGGAAAAGTACGCACACCGTTGTAATCGGGCGAGTTTCTACTTTCAGATGCAACAGAAATTTTGCGGATTGGTCAATCCGTTCGCGAGATATGGCAGTTTGGAAGTAAGAAACGCTTGAGAAACTCAAAATTTTCACAGTTCTGATGCTCGAAACGAATAACTAGAACGGCCTAGGGGAAAAGTACGCATACCGTTGTAATCGGGCAAGTTTCTACTTTCAGATGCAACAGAAATTTTGCGGATTGGTCAATCCGTTCGCGTGATATGGCAGTTTGGATGTAAGAAACGCTTGAGAAACTCAAAATTTTTGCAGTTCTGATGCTCGAAACGAATAACTAGGGCGGCCTAGGGGAAAAGTACGCATAGTGTTGTAATCGGGCGAGTTTCTACTTTCAGATGCAACAGAAATTTTGCGGATTGGTCAATCCGATCGCGAGATATGGCAGTTTGGAGGTAAGAAAAGCTTGAGAAACTCAAAATTTTCGCAGTTCTGATGCTCGAAACGAATAACTAGAACGGCCTAGTGGAAAAGTACGAATAGTGTTGTAATCGGGCGATTTTCTACTTTCAGATGCAACAGAAATTGTGCGGATTGGTCAATCCGTTCCCGAGATATGGCAGTTTGGAAGTAAGAAACGCTTGAGAAACTCAAAATTTTCGCAGTTCTGATGCTCAAAACGAATAACTAGAACGGCCTAGGGGAAAAGTGCGCATAGTGTTGTAATCGGGCGAGTTTCTACTTTCAGATGCAACAGAAATTTTGCGGATTGGTCAATCCGTTCGCGAGATATGGCAGTTTGGAAGTAAGAAACGCTTGAGAAACTCAAAATTTTCACAGTTCTGATGCTCGAAACGAATAACTAGAACGGCCTAGGGGAAAAGTACGCATACCGTTGTAATCGGGCAAGTTTCTACTTTCAGATGCAACAGAAATTTTGCGGATTGGTCAATCCGTTCGCGTGATATGGCAGTTTGGATGTAAGAAACGCTTGAGAAACTCAAAATTTTTGCAGTTCTGATGCTCGAAACGAATAACTAGGGCGGCCTAGGGGAAAAGTACGCATAGTGTTGTAATCGGGCGAGTTTCTACTTTCAGATGCAACAGAAATTTTGCGGATTGGTCAATCCGTTCGCGAGATATGGCAGTTTGGAGGTAAGAAAAGCTTGAGAAACTCAAAATTTTCGCAGTTCTGATGCTCGAAACGAATAACTAGAACGGCCTAGTGGAAAAGTACGAATAGTGTTGTAATCGGGCGATTTTCTACTTTCAGATGCAACAGAAATTGTGCGGATTGGTCAATCCGTTCCCGAGATATGGCAGTTTGGAAGAAAGAAACGCTTGAGAAACTCAAAATTTTCGCAGTTCTGATGCTCAAAACGAATAACTAGAACGGCCTAGGGGAAAAGTACGCATAGTGTTGTAATCGGGCGAGTTTCTACTTTCAGATGCAACAGAAATTTTGCGGATTGGTCAATCCGTTCGCGAGATATGGCAGTTTGGAAGTAAGAAACGCTTGAGAAACTCAAAATTTTCACAGTTGTGATGCTCGACACGAATAACTAGAACGGCCTAGGGGAAAAGTACGCATACCGTTGTAATCGGGCGAGTTTCTACTTTCAGATGCAACAGAAATTTTGCGGATTGGTCAATCCGTTCGCGAGATATGGCAGTTTGGAAGTAAGAAACGCTTGAGAAACTCAAAATTTTCACAGTTCTGATGCTCGAAACGAATAACTAGAACGGCCTAGGGGAAAAGTAGGCATAGTGTTGTAATCGGGCGAGTTTCTACTTTCAGATGCAACAGAAATTGTGCGGATTGGTCAATCCGTTCGCGAGATATGGCAGTTTGGAAGTAAGAAACGCTTGAGAAACTCAAAATTTTCGCAGTTCTGTTGCTCGAAACGAATAACTAGAATGGGCTAGGGGAAAAGTACGCATACAGTTGTAATCGGGCGAGTTTCTACTTTCAGATGCAACAGAAATTTTGCGGATTGGTAAATCCGTTCGCGAGATATGGCAGTTTGGATGTAAGAAACGCTGGAGAAACTCAAAATTTTCGCAGATCTGATGCTCGAAACGAATAACTAGAACGGCCTAGGGGAAAAGAACGCATACCGTCGTAATCGGGCGAGTTTCTACTTTCAGATGCAACAGAAATTTTGCGGATTGGTCAATCCGTTCGCGAGATATGGCAGTTTGGAGGTAAGAAACGCTTGAGAAACTCAAAATTTTCGCAGTTCTGATGCTCGAAACGAATAACTAGAACGGCCTAGGGGAAAAGTGCGCATAGTGTTGTAATCGGGCGAGTTTCTACTTTCAGATGCAACAGAGATTTTGCGGATTGGTCAATCCGTTCGCGAGATATGGCAGTTTGGAGGTAAGAAACGCTCGAGAAACTCAAAATTTTCGCAGTTCTGATGCTCGAAACGAATAACTAGAACGGCCTAGGGGAAAAGTACGCACACCGTTGTAATCGGGCGAGTTTCTACTTTCAGATGCAACAGAAATTTTGCGGATTGGTCAATCCGTTCGCGAGATATGGCAGTTTGGAAGTAAGAAACGCTTGAGAAACTCAAAATTTTCACAGTTCTGATGCTCGAAACGAATAACTAGAACGTCCTAGGGGAAAAGTACGCATACCGTTGTAATCGGGCGAGTTTCTACTTTCAGATGCAACAGAAATTTTGCGGATTGGTCAATCCGTTCGCGAGATATGGCAGTTTGGAAGTAAGAAACGCTTGAGAAACTCAAAATTTTCGCAGTTCTGATGCTCGAAACGAATAACTAGAACGGCCTAGGGGAAAAGTACGCACACCGTTGTAATCGGGCGAGTTGCTACTTTCAGATGCAACAGAAATTTTGCGGATTGGTCAATCCGTTCGCGAGATATGGCAGTTTGGAGGTAAGAAACGCTTGAGAAACTCAAAATTTTCGCAGTTCTGTTGCTCGAAACGAATAACTAGAAAGGGCTAGGGGAAAAGTACGCATACCTTTGTAATCGGGCGAGTGTCTACTTTCAGATGCAACAGAAATTTTGCGGATTGGTCAATCCGTTCGCGAGATATGGCAGTTTGGAGGTAAGAAACGCTTGAGAAACTCAAAATTTTCGCAGTTCTGATGCTCGAAACGAATAACTAGAACGGCCTAGGGGAAAAGTGCGCATAGTGTTGTAATCGGGCGAGTTTCTACTTTCAGATGCAACAGAAATTTTGCGGATTGGTCAATCCGTTCGCGAGATATGGCAGTTTGGAGGTAAGAAAAGCTTGAGAAACTCAAAATTTTCGCAGTTCTGATGCTCGAAACGAATAACTAGAACGGCCTAGTGGAAAAGTACGAATAGTGTTGTAATCGGGCGATTTTCTACTTTCAGATGCAACAGAAATTGTGCGGATTGGTCAATCCGTTCCCGAGATATGGCAGTTTGGAAGTAAGAAACGCTTGAGAAACTCAAAATTTTCGCAGTTCTGATGCTCAAAACGAATAACTAGAACGGCCTAGGGGAAAAGTACGCATAGTGTTGTAATCGGGCGAGTTTCTACTTTCAGATGCAACAGAAATTTTGCGGATTGGTCAATCCGTTCGCGAGATATGGCAGTTTGGAAGTAAGAAATGCTTGAGAAACTCAAAATTTTCGCAGTTCTGTTGCTCGAAACGAATAACTAGAAAGGGCTAGGGGAAAAGTACGCATACCTTTGTAATCGGGCGAGTGTCTACTTTCAGATGCAACAGAAATTTTGCGGATTGGTCAATCCGTTCGCGAGATATGGCAGTTTGGAGGTAAGAAACGCTTGAGAAACTCAAAATTTTCGCAGTTCTGATGCTCGAAACGAATAACTAGAACGGCCTAGGGGAAAAGTGCGCATAGTGTTGTAATCGGGCGAGTTTCTACTTTCAGATGCAACAGAAATTTTGCGGATTGGTCAATCCGTTCGCGAGATATGGCAGTTTGGAGGTAAGAAAAGCTTGAGAAACTCAAAATTTTCGCAGTTCTGATGCTCGAAACGAATAACTAGAACGGCCTAGTGGAAAAGTACGAATAGTGTTGTAATCGGGCGATTTTCTACTTTCAGATGCAACAGAAATTGTGCGGATTGGTCAATCCGTTCCCGAGATATGGCAGTTTGGAAGTAAGAAACGCTTGAGAAACTCAAAATTTTCGCAGTTCTGATGCTCAAAACGAATAACTAGAACGGCCTAGGGGAAAAGTACGCATAGTGTTGTAATCGGGCGAGTTTCTACTTTCAGATGCAACAGAAATTTTGCGGATTGGTCAATCCGTTCGCGAGATATGGCAGTTTGGAGGTAAGAAAAGCTTGAGAAACTCAAAATTTTCGCAGTTCTGATGCTCGAAACGAATAACTAGAACGGCCTAGTGGAAAAGTACGAATAGTGTTGTAATCGGGCGAGTTTCTACTTTCAGATGCAACAGAAATTTTGCGGATTGGTCAATCCGTTCGCGAGATATGGCAGTTTGGAAGTAAGAAACGCTTGAGAAACTCAAAATTTTTGCAGTTCTGATGCTCGAAACGAATAACTAGGGCGGCCAAGGGGAAAAGTACGCATAGTGTTGTAATCGGGCGAGTTTCTACTTTCAGATGCAACAGAAATTTTGCGGATTGGTCAATCCTTTCGCGAGATATGGCAGTTTGGAGGTAAGAAACGCTTGAGAAACTCAAAATTTTCGCAGTTCTGATGCTCGAAACGAAGAACTAGAACGACCTAGGGGAAAAGTACGAATAGTGTTGTAATCGGGCTAGTTTCTACTTTCAGATGCAACAGAAATTGTGCGGATTGGTCAATCCGTTCGCGAGATATGGCAGTTTGGAAGTAAGAAATGCTTGAGAAACTCAAAATTTTCGCAGTTCTGTTGCTCGAAACGAATAACTAGAAAGGGCTAGGGGAAAAGTACGCATACCTTTGTAATCGGGCGAGTGTCTACTTTCAGATGCAACAGAAATTTTGCGGATTGGTCAATCCGTTCGCGAGATATGGCAGTTTGGAGGTAAGAAACGCTTGAGAAACTCAAAATTTTCGCAGTTCTGATGCTCGAAACGAATAACTAGAACGGCCTAGGGGAAAAGTGCGCATAGTGTTGTAATCGGGCGAGTTTCTACTTTCAGATGCAACAGAAATTTTGCGGATTGGTCAATCCGTTCCCGAGATATGGCAGCTTGGAAGTAAGAAACGCTTGAGAAACTCAAAATTTTCGCAGTTCTGATGCTCAAAACGAATAACTAGAACGGCCTAGGGGAAAAGTACGCATAGTGTTGTAATCGGGCGAGTTTCTACTTTCAGATGCAACAGAAATTTTGCGGATTGGTCAATCCGTTCGCGAGATATGGCAGTTTGGAAGTAAGAAACGCTTGAGAAACTCAAAATTTTCACAGTTGTGATGCTCGACACGAATAACTAGAACGGCCTAGGGGAAAAGTACGCATACCGTTGTAATCGGGCGAGTTTCTACTTTCAGATGCAACAGAAATTTTGCGGATTGGTCAATCCGTTCGCGAGATATGGCAGTTTGGAAGTAAGAAACGCTTGAGAAACTCAAAATTTTCACAGTTCTGATGCTCGAAACGAATAACTAGAACGGCCTAGGGGAAAAGTAGGCATAGTGTTGTAATCGGGCGAGTTTCTACTTTCAGATGCAACAGAAATTGTGCGGATTGGTCAATCCGTTCGCGAGATATGGCAGTTTGGAAGTAAGAAACGCTTGAGAAACTCAAAATTTTCGCAGTTCTGTTGCTCGAAACGAATAACTAGAACGGGCTAGGGGAAAAGTACGCATACAGTTGTAATCGGGCGAGTTTCTACTTTCAGATGCAACAGAAATTTTGCGGATTGGTAAATCCGTTCGCGAGATATGGCAGTTTGGATGTAAGAAACGCTGGAGAAACTCAAAATTTTCGCAGATCTGATGCTCGAAACGAATAACTAGAACGGCCTAGGGGAAAAGTACGCATACCGTCGTAATCGGGCGAGTTTCTACTTTCAGATGCAACAGAAATTTTGCGGATTGGTCAATCCGTTCGCGAGATATGGCAGTTTGGAGGTAAGAAACGCTTGAGAAACTCAAAATTTTCGCAGTTCTGATGCTCGAAACGAATAACTAGAACGGCCTAGGGGAAAAGTGCGCATAGTGTTGTAATCGGGCGAGTTTCTACTTTCAGATGCAACAGAAATTTTGCGGATTGGTCAATCCGTTCGCGAGATATGGCAGTTTGGAGGTAAGAAAAGCTTGAGAAACTCAAAATTTTCGCAGTTCTGATGCTCAAAACGAATAACTAGAACGGCCTAGGGGAAAAGTACGCATAGTGTTGTAATCGGGCGAGTTTCTACTTTCAGATGCAACAGAAATTTTGCGGATTGGTCAATCCGTTCGCGAGATATGGCAGTTTGGAAGTAAGAAACGCTTGAGAAACTCAAAATTTTCACAGTTGTGATGCTCGACACGAATAACTAGAACGGCCTAGGGGAAAAATACGCATACCGTTGTAATCGGGCGAGTTTCTACTTTCAGATGCAACAGAAATTTTGCGGATTGGTCAATCCGTTCGCGAGATATGGCAGTTTGGAAGTAAGAAACGCTTGAGAAACTCAAAATTTTCACAGTTCTGATGCTCGAAACGAATAACTAGAACGGCCTAGGGGAAAAGTAGGCATAGTGTTGTAATCGGGCGAGTTTCTACTTTCAGATGCAACAGAAATTGTGCGGATTGGTCAATCCGTTCGCGAGATATGGCAGTTTGGAAGTAAGAAACGCTTGAGAAACTCAAAATTTTCGCAGTTCTGTTGCTCGAAACGAATAACTAGAACGGGCTAGGGGAAAAGTACGCATACAGTTGTAATCGGGCGAGTTTCTACTTTCAGATGCAACAGAAATTTTGCGGATTGGTAAATCCGTTCGCGAGATATGGCAGTTTGGATGTAAGAAACGCTGGAGAAACTCAAAATTTTCGCAGATCTGATGCTCGAAACGAATAACTAGAACGGCCTAGGGGAAAAGTACGCATACCGTCGTAATCGGGCGAGTTTCTACTTTCAGATGCAACAGAAATTTTGCGGATTGGTCAATCCGTTCGCGAGATATGGCAGTTTGGAGGTAAGAAACGCTTGAGAAACTCAAAATTTTCGCAGTTCTGATGCTCGAAACGAATAACTAGAACGGCCTAGGGGAAAAGTGCGCATAGTGTTGTAATCGGGCGAGTTTCTACTTTCAGATGCAACAGAAATTTTGCGGATTGGTCAATCCGTTCGCGAGATATGGCAGTTTGGAGGTAAGAAAAGCTTGAGAAACTCAAAATTTTCGCAGTTCTGATGCTCGAAACGAATAACTAGAACGGCCTAGTGGAAAAGTACGAACAGTGTTGTAATCGGGCGATTTTCTACTTTCAGATGCAACAGAAATTGTGCGGATTGGTCAATCCGTTCCCGAGATATGGCAGTTTGGAAGTAAGAAACGCTTGAGAAACTCAAAATTTTCGCAGTTCTGATGCTCAAAACGAATAACTAGAACGGCCTAGGGGAAAAGTACGCATAGTGTTGTAATCGGGCGAGTTTCTACTTTCAGATGCAACAGAAATTTTGCGGATTGGTCAATCCGTTCGCGAGATATGGCAGTTTGGAGGTAAGAAAAGCTTGAGAAACTCAAAATTTTCGCAGTTCTGATGCTCGAAACGAATAACTAGAACGGCCTAGTGGAAAAGTACGAATAGTGTTGTAATCGGGCGAGTTTCTACTTTCAGATGCAACAGAAATTTTGCGGATTGGTCAATCCGTTCGCGAGATATGGCAGTTTGGAAGTAAGAAACGCTTGAGAAACTCAAAATTTTTGCAGTTCTGATGCTCGAAACGAATAACTAGGGCGGCCAAGGGGAAAAGTACGCATAGTGTTGTAATCGGGCGAGTTTCTACTTTCAGATGCAACAGAAATTTTGCGGATTGGTCAATCCTTTCGCGAGATATGGCAGTTTGGAGGTAAGAAACGCTTGAGAAACTCAAAATTTTCGCAGTTCTGATGCTCGAAACGAAGAACTAGAACGACCTAGGGGAAAAGTACGAATAGTGTTGTAATCGGGCTAGTTTCTACTTTCAGATGCAACAGAAATTGTGCGGATTGGTCAATCCGTTCGCGAGATATGGCAGTTTGGAAGTAAGAAATGCTTGAGAAACTCAAAATTTTCGCAGTTCTGTTGCTCGAAACGAATAACTAGAAAGGGCTAGGGGAAAAGTACGCATACCTTTGTAATCGGGCGAGTGTCTACTTTCAGATGCAACAGAAATTTTGCGGATTGGTCAATCCGTTCGCGAGATATGGCAGTTTGGAGGTAAGAAACGCTTGAGAAACTCAAAATTTTCGCAGTTCTGATGCTCGAAACGAATAACTAGAACGGCCTAGGGGAAAAGTGCGCATAGTGTTGTAATCGGGCGAGTTTCTACTTTCAGATGCAACAGAAATTTTGCGGATTGGTCAATCCGTTCCCGAGATATGGCAGCTTGGAAGTAAGAAACGCTTGAGAAACTCAAAATTTTCGCAGTTCTGATGCTCAAAACGAATAACTAGAACGGCCTAGGGGAAAAGTACGCATAGTGTTGTAATCGGGCGAGTTTCTACTTTCAGATGCAACAGAAATTTTGCGGATTGGTCAATCCGTTCGCGAGATATGGCAGTTTGGAAGTAAGAAACGCTTGAGAAACTCAAAATTTTCACAGTTGTGATGCTCGACACGAATAACTAGAACGGCCTAGGGGAAAAGTACGCATACCGTTGTAATCGGGCGAGTTTCTACTTTCAGATGCAACAGAAATTTTGCGGCTTGGTCAATCCGTTCGCGAGATATGGCAGTTTGGAAGTAAGAAACGCTTGAGAAACTCAAAATTTTCACAGTTCTGATGCTCGAAACGAATAACTAGAACGGCCTAGGGGAAAAGTAGGCATAGTGTTGTAATCGGGCGAGTTTCTACTTTCAGATGCAACAGAAATTGTGCGGATTGGTCAATCCGTTCGCGAGATATGGCAGTTTGGAAGTAAGAAACGCTTGAGAAACTCAAAATTTTCGCAGTTCTGTTGCTCGAAACGAATAACTAGAACGGGCTAGGGGAAAAGTACGCATACAGTTGTAATCGGGCGAGTTTCTACTTTCAGATGCAACAGAAATTTTGCGGATTGGTAAATCCGTTCGCGAGATATGGCAGTTTGGATGTAAGAAACGCTGGAGAAACTCAAAATTTTCGCAGATCTGATGCTCGAAACGAATAACTAGAACGGCCTAGGGGAAAAGTACGCATACCGTCGTAATCGGGCGAGTTTCTACTTTCAGATGCAACAGAAATTTTGCGGATTGGTCAATCCGTTCGCGAGATATGGCAGTTTGGAGGTAAGAAACGCTTGAGAAACTCAAAATTTTCGCAGTTCTGATGCTCGAAACGAATAACTAGAACGGCCTAGGGGAAAAGTGCGCATAGTGTTGTAATCGGGCGAGTTTCTACTTTCAGATGCAACAGAAATTTTGCGGATTGGTCAATCCGTTCGCGAGATATGGCAGTTTGGAGGTAAGAAAAGCTTGAGAAACTCAAAATTTTCGCAGTTCTGATGCTCAAAACGAATAACTAGAACGGCCTAGGGGAAAAGTACGCATAGTGTTGTAATCGGGCGAGTTTCTACTTTCAGATGCAACAGAAATTTTGCGGATTGGTCAATCCGTTCGCGAGATATGGCAGTTTGGAAGTAAGAAACGCTTGAGAAACTCAAAATTTTCACAGTTGTGATGCTCGACACGAATAACTAGAACGGCCTAGGGGAAAAGTACGCATACCGTTGTAATCGGGCGAGTTTCTACTTTCAGATGCAACAGAAATTTTGCGGATTGGTCAATCCGTTCGCGAGATATGGCAGTTTGGAAGTAAGAAACGCTTGAGAAACTCAAAATTTTCACAGTTCTGATGCTCGAAACGAATAACTAGAACGGCCTAGGGGAAAAGTAGGCATAGTGTTGTAATCGGGCGAGTTTCTACTTTCAGATGCAACAGAAATTGTGCGGATTGGTCAATCCGTTCGCGAGATATGGCAGTTTGGAAGTAAGAAACGCTTGAGAAACTCAAAATTTTCGCAGTTCTGTTGCTCGAAACGAATAACTAGAACGGGCTAGGGGAAAAGTACGCATACAGTTGTAATCGGGCGAGTTTCTACTTTCAGATGCAACAGAAATTTTGCGGATTGGTAAATCCGTTCGCGAGATATGGCAGTTTGGATGTAAGAAACGCTGGAGAAACTCAAAATTTTCGCAGATCTGATGCTCGAAACGAATAACTAGAACGGCCTAGGGGAAAAGTACGCATACCGTCGTAATCGGGCGAGTTTCTACTTTCAGATGCAACAGAAATTTTGCGGATTGGTCAATCCGTTCGCGAGATATGGCAGTTTGGAGGTAAGAAACGCTTGAGAAACTCAAAATTTTCGCAGTTCTGATGCTCGAAACGAATAACTAGAACGGCCTAGGGGAAAAGTGCGCATAGTGTTGTAATCGGGCGAGTTTCTACTTTCAGATGCAACAGAAATTTTGCGGCTTGGTCAATCCGTTCGCGAGATATGGCAGTTTGGAAGTAAGAAACGCTTGAGAAACTCAAAATTTTCACAGTTCTGATGCTCGAAACGAATAACTAGAACGGCCTAGGGGAAAAGTAGGCATAGTGTTGTAATCGGGCGAGTTTCTACTTTCAGATGCAACAGAAATTGTGCGGATTGGTCAATCCGTTCGCGAGATATGGCAGTTTGGAAGTAAGAAACGCTTGAGAAACTCAAAATTTTCGCAGTTCTGTTGCTCGAAACGAATAACTAGAACGGGCTAGGGGAAAAGTACGCATACAGTTGTAATCGGGCGAGTTTCTACTTTCAGATGCAACAGAAATTTTGCGGATTGGTAAATCCGTTCGCGAGATATGGCAGTTTGGATGTAAGAAACGCTGGAGAAACTCAAAATTTTCGCAGATCTGATGCTCGAAACGAATAACTAGAACGGCCTAGGGGAAAAGTACGCATACCGTCGTAATCGGGCGAGTTTCTACTTTCAGATGCAACAGAAATTTTGCGGATTGGTCAATCCGTTCGCGAGATATGGCAGTTTGGAGGTAAGAAACGCTTGAGAAACTCAAAATTTTCGCAGTTCTGATGCTCGAAACGAATAACTAGAACGGCCTAGGGGAAAAGTGCGCATAGTGTTGTAATCGGGCGAGTTTCTACTTTCAGATGCAACAGAAATTTTGCGGATTGGTCAATCCGTTCGCGAGATATGGCAGTTTGGAGGTAAGAAAAGCTTGAGAAACTCAAAATTTTCGCAGTTCTGATGCTCAAAACGAATAACTAGAACGGCCTAGGGGAAAAGTACGCATAGTGTTGTAATCGGGCGAGTTTCTACTTTCAGATGCAACAGAAATTTTGCGGATTGGTCAATCCGTTCGCGAGATATGGCAGTTTGGAAGTAAGAAACGCTTGAGAAACTCAAAATTTTCACAGTTGTGATGCTCGACACGAATAACTAGAACGGCCTAGGGGAAAAGTACGCATACCGTTGTAATCGGGCGAGTTTCTACTTTCAGATGCAACAGAAATTTTGCGGATTGGTCAATCCGTTCGCGAGATATGGCAGTTTGGAAGTAAGAAACGCTTGAGAAACTCAAAATTTTCACAGTTCTGATGCTCGAAACGAATAACTAGAACGGCCTAGGGGAAAAGTAGGCATAGTGTTGTAATCGGGCGAGTTTCTACTTTCAGATGCAACAGAAATTGTGCGGATTGGTCAATCCGTTCGCGAGATATGGCAGTTTGGAAGTAAGAAACGCTTGAGAAACTCAAAATTTTCGCAGTTCTGTTGCTCGAAACGAATAACTAGAACGGGCTAGGGGAAAAGTACGCATACAGTTGTAATCGGGCGAGTTTCTACTTTCAGATGCAACAGAAATTTTGCGGATTGGTAAATCCGTTCGCGAGATATGGCAGTTTGGATGTAAGAAACGCTGGAGAAACTCAAAATTTTCGCAGATCTGATGCTCGAAACGAATAACTAGAACGGCCTAGGGGAAAAGTACGCATACCGTCGTAATCGGGCGAGTTTCTACTTTCAGATGCAACAGAAATTTTGCGGATTGGTCAATCCGTTCGCGAGATATGGCAGTTTGGAGGTAAGAAACGCTTGAGAAACTCAAAATTTTCGCAGTTCTGATGCTCGAAACGAATAACTAGAACGGCCTAGGGGAAAAGTGCGCATAGTGTTGTAATCGGGCGAGTTTCTACTTTCAGATGCAACAGAAATTTTGCGGATTGGTCAATCCGTTCGCGAGATATGGCAGTTTGGAGGTAAGAAAAGCTTGAGAAACTCAAAATTTTCGCAGTTCTGATGCTCGAAACGAATAACTAGAACGGCCTAGTGGAAAAGTACGAATAGTGTTGTAATCGGGCGATTTTCTACTTTCAGATGCAACAGAAATTGTGCGGATTGGTCAATCCGTTCCCGAGATATGGCAGTTTGGAAGTAAGAAACGCTTGAGAAACTCAAAATTTTCGCAGTTCTGATGCTCAAAACGAATAACTAGAACGGCCTAGGGGAAAAGTACGCATAGTGTTGTAATCGGGCGAGTTTCTACTTTCAGATGCAACAGAAATTTTGCGGATTGGTCAATCCGTTCGCGAGATATGGCAGTTTGGAGGTAAGAAAAGCTTGAGAAACTCAAAATTTTCGCAGTTCTGATGCTCGAAACGAATAACTAGAACGGCCTAGTGGAAAAGTACGAATAGTGTTGTAATCGGGCGAGTTTCTACTTTCAGATGCAACAGAAATTTTGCGGATTGGTCAATCCGTTCGCGAGATATGGCAGTTTGGAAGTAAGAAACGCTTGAGAAACTCAAAATTTTTGCAGTTCTGATGCTCGAAACGAATAACTAGGGCGGCCAAGGGGAAAAGTACGCATAGTGTTGTAATCGGGCGAGTTTCTACTTTCAGATGCAACAGAAATTTTGCGGATTGGTCAATCCTTTCGCGAGATATGGCAGTTTGGAGGTAAGAAACGCTTGAGAAACTCAAAATTTTCGCAGTTCTGATGCTCGAAACGAAGAACTAGAACGACCTAGGGGAAAAGTACGAATAGTGTTGTAATCGGGCTAGTTTCTACTTTCAGATGCAACAGAAATTGTGCGGATTGGTCAATCCGTTCGCGAGATATGGCAGTTTGGAAGTAAGAAATGCTTGAGAAACTCAAAATTTTCGCAGTTCTGTTGCTCGAAACGAATAACTAGAAAGGGCTAGGGGAAAAGTACGCATACCTTTGTAATCGGGCGAGTGTCTACTTTCAGATGCAACAGAAATTTTGCGGATTGGTCAATCCGTTCGCGAGATATGGCAGTTTGGAGGTAAGAAACGCTTGAGAAACTCAAAATTTTCGCAGTTCTGATGCTCGAAACGAATAACTAGAACGGCCTAGGGGAAAAGTGCGCATAGTGTTGTAATCGGGCGAGTTTCTACTTTCAGATGCAACAGAAATTTTGCGGATTGGTCAATCCGTTCCCGAGATATGGCAGCTTGGAAGTAAGAAACGCTTGAGAAACTCAAAATTTTCGCAGTTCTGATGCTCAAAACGAATAACTAGAACGGCCTAGGGGAAAAGTAGGCATAGTGTTGTAATCGGGCGAGTTTCTACTTTCAGATGCAACAGAAATTGTGCGGATTGGTCAATCCGTTCGCGAGATATGGCAGTTTGGAAGTAAGAAACGCTTGAGAAACTCAAAATTTTCACAGTTGTGATGCTCGACACGAATAACTAGAACGGGCTAGGGGAAAAGTACGCATACAGTTGTAATCGGGCGAGTTTCTACTTTCAGATGCAACAGAAATTTTGCGGATTGGTAAACCCGTTCGCGAGATATGGCAGTTTGGATGTAAGAAACGCTGGAGAAACTCAAAATTTTCGCAGATCTGATGCTCGAAACGAATAACTAGAACGGCCTAGGGGAAAAGTACGCATACCGTCGTAATCGGGCGAGTTTCTACTTTCAGATGCAACAGAAATTTTGCGGATTGGTCAATCCGTTCGCGAGATATGGCAGTTTGGAGGTAAGAAACGCTTGAGAAACTCAAAATTTTCGCAGTTCTGATGCTCGAAACGAATAACTAGAACGGCCTAGGGGAAAAGTGCGCATAGTGTTGTAATCGGGCGAGTTTCTACTTTCAGATGCAACAGAGATTTTGCGGATTGGTCAATCCGTTCGCGAGATATGGCAGTTTGGAGGTAAGAAACGCTCGAGAAACTCAAAATTTTCGCAGTTCTGATGCTCGAAACGAATAACTAGAACGGCCTAGGGGAAAAGTACGCACACCGTTGTAATCGGGCGAGTTTCTACTTTCAGATGCAACAGAAATTTTGCGGATTGGTCAATCCGTTCGCGAGATATGGCAGTTTGGAAGTAAGAAACGCTTGAGAAACTCAAAATTTTCACAGTTCTGATGCTCGAAACGAATAACTAGAACGTCCTAGGGGAAAAGTACGCATACCGTTGTAATCGGGCGAGTTTCTACTTTCAGATGCAACAGAAATTTTGCGGATTGGTCAATCCGTTCGCGAGATATGGCAGTTTGGATGTAAGAAACGCTTGAGAAACTCAAAATTTTCGCAGTTCTGATGCTCGAAACGAATAACTAGAACGGCCTAGGGGAAAAGTACGCACACCGTTGTAATCGGGCGAGTTGCTACTTTCAGATGCAACAGAAATTTTGCGGATTGGTCAATCCGTTCGCGAGATATGGCAGTTTGGAGGTAAGAAACGCTTGAGAAACTCAAAATTTTCGCAGTTCTGTTGCTCGAAACGAATAACTAGAAAGGGCTAGGGGAAAAGTACGCATACCTTTGTAATCGGGCGAGTGTCTACTTTCAGATGCAACAGAAATTTTGCGGATTGGTCAATCCGTTCGCGAGATATGGCAGTTTGGAGGTAAGAAACGCTTGAGAAACTCAAAATTTTCGCAGTTCTGATGCTCGAAACGAATAACTAGAACGGCCTAGGGGAAAAGTGCGCATAGTGTTGTAATCGGGCGAGTTTCTACTTTCAGATGCAACAGAAATTTTGCGGATTGGTCAATCCGTTCGCGAGATATGGCAGTTTGGAAGTAAGAAACGCTTGAGAAACTCAAAATTTTTGCAGTTCTGATGCTCGAAACGAATAACTAGGGCGGCCAAGGGGAAAAGTACGCATAGTGTTGTAATCGGGCGAGTTTCTACTTTCAGATGCAACAGAAATTTTGCGGATTGGTCAATCCTTTCGCGAGATATGGCAGTTTGGAGGTAAGAAACGCTTGAGAAACTCAAAATTTTCGCAGTTCTGATGCTCGAAACGAATAACTAGAACGGCCTAGGGGAAAAGTACGCATAGTGTTGTAATCGGGCGAGTTTCTACTTTCAGACGCAACAGAAATTTTGCGGATTGGTCAATCCGTTCGCGAGATATGGCAGTTTGGAAGTAAGAAACGCTTGAGAAACTCAAAATTTTCACAGTTGTGATGCTCGACACGAATAACTAGAACGGCCTAGGGGAAAAGTACGCATACCGTTGTAATCGGGCGAGTTTCTACTTTCAGATGCAACAGAAATTTTGCGGATTGGTCAATCCGTTCGCGAGATATGGCAGTTTGGAAGTAAGAAACGCTTGAGAAACTCAAAATTTTCACAGTTCTGATGCTCGAAACGAATAACTAGAACGGCCTAGGGGAAAAGTAGGCATAGTGTTGTAATCGGGCGAGTTTCTACTTTCAGATGCAACAGAAATTGTGCGGATTGGTCAATCCGTTCGCGAGATATGGCAGTTTGGAGGTAAGAAACGCTTGAGAAACTCAAAATTTTCGCAGTTCTGATGCTCGAAACGAATAACTAGAACGGCCTAGGGGAAAAGTGCGCATAGTGTTGTAATCGGGCGAGTTTCTACTTTCAGATGCAACAGAAATTTTGCGGATTGGTCAATCCGTTCGCGAGATATGGCAGTTTGGAGGTAAGAAAAGCTTGAGAAACTCAAAATTTTCGCAGTTCTGATGCTCAAAACGAATAACTAGAACGGCCTAGGGGAAAAGTACGCATAGTGTTGTAATCGGGCGAGTTTCTACTTTCAGATGCAACAGAAATTTTGCGGATTGGTCAATCCGTTCGCGAGATATGGCAGTTTGGAAGTAAGAAACGCTTGAGAAACTCAAAATTTTCACAGTTGTGATGCTCGACACGAATAACTAGAACGGCCTAGGGGAAAAGTACGCATACCGTTGTAATCGGGCGAGTTTCTACTTTCAGATGCAACAGAAATTTTGCGGATTGGTCAATCCGTTCGCGAGATATGGCAGTTTGGAAGTAAGAAACGCTTGAGAAACTCAAAATTTTCACAGTTCTGATGCTCGAAACGAATAACTAGAACGGCCTAGGGGAAAAGTAGGCATAGTGTTGTAATCGGGCGAGTTTCTACTTTCAGATGCAACAGAAATTGTGCGGATTGGTCAATCCGTTCGCGAGATATGGCAGTTTGGAAGTAAGAAACGCTTGAGAAACTCAAAATTTTCGCAGTTCTGTTGCTCGAAACGAATAACTAGAACGGGCTAGGGGAAAAGTACGCATACAGTTGTAATCGGGCGAGTTTCTACTTTCAGATGCAACAGAAATTTTGCGGATTGGTAAATCCGTTCGCGAGATATGGCAGTTTGGATGTAAGAAACGCTGGAGAAACTCAAAATTTTCGCAGATCTGATGCTCGAAACGAATAACTAGAACGGCCTAGGGGAAAAGTACGCATACCGTCGTAATCGGGCGAGTTTCTACTTTCAGATGCAACAGAAATTTTGCGGATTGGTCAATCCGTTCGCGAGATATGGCAGTTTGGAGGTAAGAAACGCTTGAGAAACTCAAAATTTTCGCAGTTCTGATGCTCGAAACGAATAACTAGAACGGCCTAGGGGAAAAGTGCGCATAGTGTTGTAATCGGGCGAGTTTCTACTTTCAGATGCAACAGAAATTTTGCGGATTGGTCAATCCGTTCGCGAGATATGGCAGTTTGGAGGTAAGAAAAGCTTGAGAAACTCAAAATTTTCGCAGTTCTGATGCTCGAAACGAATAACTAGAACGGCCTAGTGGAAAAGTACGAATAGTGTTGTAATCGGGCGATTTTCTACTTTCAGATGCAACAGAAATTGTGCGGATTGGTCAATCCGTTCCCGAGATATGGCAGTTTGGAAGTAAGAAACGCTTGAGAAACTCAAAATTTTCGCAGTTCTGATGCTCAAAACGAATAACTAGAACGGCCTAGGGGAAAAGTACGCATAGTGTTGTAATCGGGCGAGTTTCTACTTTCAGATGCAACAGAAATTTTGCGGATTGGTCAATCCGTTCGCGAGATATGGCAGTTTGGAGGTAAGAAAAGCTTGAGAAACTCAAAATTTTCGCAGTTCTGATGCTCGAAACGAATAACTAGAACGGCCTAGTGGAAAAGTACGAATAGTGTTGTAATCGGGCGAGTTTCTGCTTTCAGATGCAACAGAAATTTTGCGGATTGGTCAATCCGTTCGCGAGATATGGCAGTTTGGAAGTAAGAAACGCTTGAGAAACTCAAAATTTTCACAGTTGTGATGCTCGACACGAATAACTAGAACGGCCTAGGGGAAAAGTACGCATACCGTTGTAATCGGGCGAGTTTCTACTTTCAGATGCAACAGAAATTTTGCGGATTGGTCAATCCGTTCGCGAGATATGGCAGTTTGGAAGTAAGAAACGCTTGAGAAACTCAAAATTTTCACAGTTCTGATGCTCGAAACGAATAACTAGAACGGCCTAGGGGAAAAGTAGGCATAGTGTTGTAATCGGGCGAGTTTCTACTTTCAGATGCAACAGAAATTGTGCGGATTGGTCAATCCGTTCGCGAGATATGGCAGTTTGGAAGTAAGAAACGCTTGAGAAACTCAAAATTTTCGCAGTTCTGTTGCTCGAAACGAATAACTAGAACGGGCTAGGGGAAAAGTACGCATACAGTTGTAATCGGGCGAGTTTCTACTTTCAGATGCAACAGAAATTTTGCGGATTGGTAAATCCGTTCGCGAGATATGGCAGTTTGGATGTAAGAAACGCTGGAGAAACTCAAAATTTTCGCAGATCTGATGCTCGAAACGAATAACTAGAACGGCCTAGGGGAAAAGTACGCATACCGTCGTAATCGGGCGAGTTTCTACTTTCAGATGCAACAGAAATTTTGCGGATTGGTCAATCCGTTCGCGAGATATGGCAGTTTGGAGGTAAGAAACGCTTGAGAAACTCAAAATTTTCGCAGTTCTGATGCTCGAAACGAATAACTAGAACGGCCTAGGGGAAAAGTGCGCATAGTGTTGTAATCGGGCGAGTTTCTACTTTCAGATGCAACAGAAATTTTGCGGATTGGTCAATCCGTTCGCGAGATATGGCAGTTTGGAGGTAAGAAAAGCTTGAGAAACTCAAAATTTTCGCAGTTCTGATGCTCGAAACGAATAACTAGAACGGCCTAGTGGAAAAGTACGAATAGTGTTGTAATCGGGCGATTTTCTACTTTCAGATGCAACAGAAATTGTGCGGATTGGTCAATCCGTTCCCGAGATATGGCAGTTTGGAAGTAAGAAACGCTTGAGAAACTCAAAATTTTCGCAGTTCTGATGCTCAAAACGAATAACTAGAACGGCCTAGGGGAAAAGTACGCATAGTGTTGTAATCGGGCGAGTTTCTACTTTCAGATGCAACAGAAATTTTGCGGATTGGTCAATCCGTTCGCGAGATATGGCAGTTTGGAGGTAAGAAAAGCTTGAGAAACTCAAAATTTTCGCAGTTCTGATGCTCGAAACGAATAACTAGAACGGCCTAGTGGAAAAGTACGAATAGTGTTGTAATCGGGCGAGTTTCTGCTTTCAGATGCAACAGAAATTTTGCGGATTGGTCAATCCGTTCGCGAGATATGGCAGTTTGGAAGTAAGAAACGCTTGAGAAACTCAAAATTTTTGCAGTGCTGATGCTCGAAACGAATAACTAGGGCGGCCAAGGGGAAAAGTACGCATAGTGTTGTAATCGGGCGAGTTTCTACTTTCAGATGCAACAGAAATTTTGCGGATTGGTCAATCCTTTCGCGAGATATGGCAGTTTGGAGGTAAGAAACGCTTGAGAAACTCAAAATTTTCGCAGTTCTGATGCTCGAAACGAAGAACTAGAACGACCTAGGGGAAAAGTACGAATAGTGTTGTAATCGGGCTAGTTTCTACTTTCAGATGCAACAGAAATTGTGCGGATTGGTCAATCCGTTCGCGAGATATGGCAGTTTGGAAGTAAGAAATGCTTGAGAAACTCAAAATTTTCGCAGTTCTGTTGCTCGAAACGAATAACTAGAAAGGGCTAGGGGAAAAGTACGCATACCTTTGTAATCGGGCGAGTGTCTACTTTCAGATGCAACAGAAATTTTGCGGATTGGTCAATCCGTTCGCGAGATATGGCAGTTTGGAGGTAAGAAACGCTTGAGAAACTCAAAATTTTCGCAGTTCTGATGCTCGAAACGAATAACTAGAACGGCCTAGGGGAAAAGTGCGCATAGTGTTGTAATCGGGCGAGTTTCTACTTTCAGATGCAACAGAAATTTTGCGGATTGGTCAATCCGTTCCCGAGATATGGCAGCTTGGAAGTAAGAAACGCTTGAGAAACTCAAAATTTTCGCAGTTCTGATGCTCAAAACGAATAACTAGAACGGCCTAGGGGAAAAGTAGGCATAGTGTTGTAATCGGGCGAGTTTCTACTTTCAGATGCAACAGAAATTGTGCGGATTGGTCAATCCGTTCGCGAGATATGGCAGTTTGGAAGTAAGAAACGCTTGAGAAACTCAAAATTTTCACAGTTGTGATGCTCGACACGAATAACTAGAACGGGCTAGGGGAAACGTACGCATACAGTTGTAATCGGGCGAGTTTCTACTTTCAGATGCAACAGAAATTTTGCGGATTGGTAAATCCGTTCGCGAGATATGGCAGTTTGGATGTAAGAAACGCTGGAGAAACTCAAAATTTTCGCAGATCTGATGCTCGAAACGAATAACTAGAACGGCCTAGGGGAAAAGTACGCATACCGTCGTAATCGGGCGAGTTTCTACTTTCAGATGCAACAGAAATTTTGCGGATTGGTCAATCCGTTCGCGAGATATGGCAGTTTGGAGGTAAGAAACGCTTGAGAAACTCAAAATTTTCGCAGTTCTGATGCTCGAAACGAATAACTAGAACGGCCTAGGGGAAAAGTGCGCATAGTGTTGTAATCGGGCGAGTTTCTACTTTCAGATGCAACAGAGATTTTGCGGATTGGTCAATCCGTTCGCGAGATATGGCAGTTTGGAGGTAAGAAACGCTCGAGAAACTCAAAATTTTCGCAGTTCTGATGCTCGAAACGAATAACTAGAACGGCCTAGGGGAAAAGTACGCACACCGTTGTAATCGGGCGAGTTTCTACTTTCAGATGCAACAGAAATTTTGCGGATTGGTCAATCCGTTCGCGAGATATGGCAGTTTGGAAGTAAGAAACGCTTGAGAAACTCAAAATTTTCACAGTTCTGATGCTCGAAACGAATAACTAGAACGTCCTAGGGGAAAAGTACGCATACCGTTGTAATCGGGCGAGTTTCTACTTTCAGATGCAACAGAAATTTTGCGGATTGGTCAATCCGTTCGCGAGATATGGCAGTTTGGATGTAAGAAACGCTTGAGAAACTCAAAATTTTCGCAGTTCTGATGCTCGAAACGAATAACTAGAACGGCCTAGGGGAAAAGTACGCACACCGTTGTAATCGGGCGAGTTGCTACTTTCAGATGCAACAGAAATTTTGCGGATTGGTCAATCCGTTCGCGAGATATGGCAGTTTGGAGGTAAGAAACGCTTGAGAAACTCAAAATTTTCGCAGTTCTGTTGCTCGAAACGAATAACTAGAAAGGGCTAGGGGAAAAGTACGCATACCTTTGTAATCGGGCGAGTGTCTACTTTCAGATGCAACAGAAATTTTGCGGATTGGTCAATCCGTTCGCGAGATATGGCAGTTTGGAGGTAAGAAACGCTTGAGAAACTCAAAATTTTCGCAGTTCTGATGCTCGAAACGAATAACTAGAACGGCCTAGGGGAAAAGTGCGCATAGTGTTGTAATCGGGCGAGTTTCTACTTTCAGATGCAACAGAAATTTTGCGGATTGGTCAATCCGTTCGCGAGATATGGCAGTTTGGAAGTAAGAAACGCTTGAGAAACTCAAAATTTTTGCAGTTCTGATGCTCGAAACGAATAACTAGGGCGGCCAAGGGGAAAAGTACGCATAGTGTTGTAATCGGGCGAGTTTCTACTTTCAGATGCAACAGAAATTTTGCGGATTGGTCAATCCTTTCGCGAGATATGGCAGTTTGGAGGTAAGAAACGCTTGAGAAACTCAAAATTTTCGCAGTTCTGATGCTCGAAACGAAGAACTAGAACGACCTAGGGGAAAAGTACGAATAGTGTTGTAATCGGGCTAGTTTCTACTTTCAGATGCAACAGAAATTGTGCGGATTGGTCAATCCGTTCGCGAGATATGGCAGTTTGGAAGTAAGAAATGCTTGAGAAACTCAAAATTTTCGCAGTTCTGTTGCTCGAAACGAATAACTAGAAAGGGCTAGGGGAAAAGTACGCATACCTTTGTAATCGGGCGAGTGTCTACTTTCAGATGCAACAGAAATTTTGCGGATTGGTCAATCCGTTCGCGAGATATGGCAGTTTGGAGGTAAGAAACGCTTGAGAAACTCAAAATTTTCGCAGTTCTGATGCTCGAAACGAATAACTAGAACGGCCTAGGGGAAAAGTGCGCATAGTGTTGTAATCGGGCGAGTTTCTACTTTCAGATGCAACAGAAATTTTGCGGATTGGTCAATCCGTTCCCGAGATATGGCAGCTTGGAAGTAAGAAACGCTTGAGAAACTCAAAATTTTCGCAGTTCTGATGCTCAAAACGAATAACTAGAACGGCCTAGGGGAAAAGTACGCATAGTGTTGTAATCGGGCGGGTTTCTACTTTCAGATGCAACAGAAATTTTGCGGATTGGTCAATCCGTTCGCGAGATATGGCAGTTTGGAAGTAAGAAACGCTTGAGAAACTCAAAATTTTCACAGTTGTGATGCTCGACACGAATAACTAGAACGGCCTAGGGGAAAAGTACGCATACCGTTGTAATCGGGCGAGTTTCTACTTTCAGATGCAACAGAAATTTTGCGGATTGGTCAATCCGTTCGCGAGATATGGCAGTTTGGAAGTAAGAAACGCTTGAGAAACTCAAAATTTTCACAGTTCTGATGCTCGAAACGAATAACTAGAACGGCCTAGGGGAAAAGTAGGCATAGTGTTGTAATCGGGCGAGTTTCTACTTTCAGATGCAACAGAAATTGTGCGGATTGGTCAATCCGTTCGCGAGATATGGCAGTTTGGAAGTAAGAAACGCTTGAGAAACTCAAAATTTTCGCAGTTCTGTTGCTCGAAACGAATAACTAGAACGGGCTAGGGGAAAAGTACGCATACAGTTGTAATCGGGCGAGTTTCTACTTTCAGATGCAACAGAAATTTTGCGGATTGGTAAATCCGTTCGCGAGATATGGCAGTTTGGATGTAAGAAACGCTGGAGAAACTCAAAATTTTCGCAGATCTGATGCTCGAAACGAATAACTAGAACGGCCTAGGGGAAAAGTACGCATACCGTCGTAATCGGGCGAGTTTCTACTTTCAGATGCAACAGAAATTTTGCGGATTGGTCAATCCGTTCGCGAGATATGGCAGTTTGGAGGTAAGAAACGCTTGAGAAACTCAAAATTTTCGCAGTTCTGATGCTCGAAACGAATAACTAGAACGGCCTAGGGGAAAAGTGCGCATAGTGTTGTAATCGGGCGAGTTTCTACTTTCAGATGCAACAGAGATTTTGCGGATTGGTCAATCCGTTCGCGAGATATGGCAGTTTGGAGGTAAGAAACGCTCGAGAAACTCAAAATTTTCGCAGTTCTGATGCTCGAAACGAATAACTAGAACGGCCTAGGGGAAAAGTACGCACACCGTTGTAATCGGGCGAGTTTCTACTTTCGGATGCAACAGAAATTTTGCGGATTGGTCAATCCGTTCGCGAGATATGGCAGTTTGGAAGTAAGAAACGCTTGAGAAACTCAAAATTTTCACAGTTCTGATGCTCGAAACGAATAACTAGAACGTCCTAGGGGAAAAGTACGCATACCGTTGTAATCGGGCGAGTTTCTACTTTCAGATGCAACAGAAATTTTGCGGATTGGTCAATCCGTTCGCGAGATATGGCAGTTTGGATGTAAGAAACGCTTGAGAAACTCAAAATTTTCGCAGTTCTGATGCTCGAAACGAATAACTAGAACGGCCTAGGGGAAAAGTACGCACACCGTTGTAATCGGGCGAGTTGCTACTTTCAGATGCAACAGAAATTTTGCGGATTGGTCAATCCGTTCGCGAGATATGGCAGTTTGGAGGTAAGAAACGCTTGAGAAACTCAAAATTTTCGCAGTTCTGTTGCTCGAAACGAATAACTAGAAAGGGCTAGGGGAAAAGTACGCATACCTTTGTAATCGGGCGAGTGTCTACTTTCAGATGCAACAGAAATTTTGCGGATTGGTCAATCCGTTCGCGAGATATGGCAGTTTGGAGGTAAGAAACGCTTGAGAAACTCAAAATTTTCGCAGTTCTGATGCTCGAAACGAATAACTAGAACGGCCTAGGGGAAAAGTGCGCATAGTGTTGTAATCGGGCGAGTTTCTACTTTCAGATGCAACAGAAATTTTGCGGATTGGTCAATCCGTTCGCGAGATATGGCAGTTTGGAGGTAAGAAACGCTTGAGAAACTCAAAATTTTCGCAGTTCTGATGCTCGAAACGAATAACTAGAACGGCCTAGGGGAAAAGTGCGCATAGTGTTGTAATCGGGCGAGTTTCTACTTTCAGATGCAACAGAGATTTTGCGGATTGGTCAATCAGTTCGCGAGATATGGCAGTTTGGAGGTAAGAAACGCTCGAGAAACTCAAAATTTTCGCAGTTCTGATGCTCGAAACGAATAACTAGAACGGCCTAGGGGAAAAGTACGCACACCGTTGTAATCGGGCGAGTTTCTACTTTCAGATGCAACAGAAATTTTGCGGATTGGTCAATCCGTTCGCGAGATATGGCAGTTTGGAAGTAAGAAACGCTTGAGAAACTCAAAATTTTCACAGTTCTGATGCTCGAAACGAATAACTAGAACGTCCTAGGGGAAAAGTAGGCATAGTGTTGTAATCGGGCGAGTTTCTACTTTCAGATGCAACAGAAATTTTGCGGATTGGTCAATCCGTTCGCGAGATATGGCAGTTTGGATGTAAGAAACGCTTGAGAAACTCAAAATTTTCGCAGTTCTGATGCTCGAAACGAATAACTAGAACGGCCTAGGGGAAAAGTACGCACACCGTTGTAATCGGGCGAGTTGCTACTTTCAGATGCAACAGAAATTTTGCGGATTGGTCAATCCGTTCGCGAGATATGGCAGTTTGGAAGTAAGAAACGCTTGAGAAACTCAAAATTTTCACAGTTGTGATGCTCGACACGAATAACTAGAACGGCCTAGGGGAAAAGTACGCATACCGTTGTAATCGGGCGAGTTTCTACTTTCAGATGCAACAGAAATTTTGCGGATTGGTCAATCCGTTCGCGAGATATGGCAGTTTGGAAGTAAGAAACGCTTGAGAAACTCAAAATTTTCACAGTTCTGATGCTCGAAACGAATAACTAGAACGGCCTAGGGGAAAAGTAGGCATAGTGTTGTAATCGGGCGAGTTTCTACTTTCAGATGCAACAGAAATTGTGCGGATTGGTCAATCCGTTCGCGAGATATGGCAGTTTGGAAGTAAGAAACGCTTGAGAAACTCAAAATTTTCGCAGTTCTGTTGCTCGAAACGAATAACTAGAACGGGCTAGGGGAAAAGTACGCATACAGTTGTAATCGGGCGAGTTTCTACTTTCAGATGCAACAGAAATTTTGCGGATTGGTAAATCCGTTCGCGAGATATGGCAGTTTGGATGTAAGAAACGCTGGAGAAACTCAAAATTTTCGCAGATCTGATGCTCGAAACGAATAACTAGAACGGCCTAGGGGAAAAGTACGCATACCGTCGTAATCGGGCGAGTTTCTACTTTCAGATGCAACAGAAATTTTGCGGATTGGTCAATCCGTTCGCGAGATATGGCAGTTTGGAGGTAAGAAACGCTTGAGAAACTCAAAATTTTCGCAGTTCTGATGCTCGAAACGAATAACTAGAACGGCCTAGGGGAAAAGTGCGCATAGTGTTGTAATCGGGCGAGTTTCTACTTTCAGATGCAACAGAGATTTTGCGGATTGGTCAATCCGTTCGCGAGATATGGCAGTTTGGAGGTAAGAAACGCTCGAGAAACTCAAAATTTTCGCAGTTCTGATGCTCGAAACGAATAACTAGAACGGCCTAGGGGAAAAGTACGCACACCGTTGTAATCGGGCGAGTTTCTACTTTCAGATGCAACAGAAATTTTGCGGATTGGTCAATCCGTTCGCGAGATATGGCAGTTTGGAAGTAAGAAACGCTTGAGAAACTCAAAATTTTCACAGCTCTGATGCTCGAAAATAATAACTAGAACGTCCTAGGGGAAAAGTACGCATACCGTTGTAATCGGGCGAGTTTCTACTTTCAGATGCAACAGAAATTTTGCGGATTGGTCAATCCGTTCGCGAGATATGGCAGTTTGGATGTAAGAAACGCTTGAGAAACTCAAAATTTTCGCAGTTCTGATGCTCGAAACGAATAACTAGAACGGCCTAGGGGAAAAGTACGCACACCGTTGTAATCGGGCGAGTTGCTACTTTCAGATGCAATAGAAATTTTGCGGATTGGTCAATCCGTTCGCGAGATATGGCAGTTTGGAGGTAAGAAACGCTTGAGAAACTCAAAATTTTCGCAGTTCTGATGCTCGAAACGAATAACTAGAACAGCCTAGGGGAAAAGTACGAATAGTGTTGTAATCGGGCGAGTTTCTACTTTCAGATGCAACAGAAATTGTGCGGATTGGTCAATCCGTTCGCGAGATATGGCAGTTTGGAAGTAAGAAACGCTTGAGAAACTCAAAATTTTCGCAGTTCTGTTGCTCGAAACGAATAACTAGAACGGGCTAGGGGAAAAGTACGCATACCTTTGTAATCGGGCGAGTGTCTACTTTCAGATGCAACAGAAATTTTGCGGATTGGTCAATCCGTTCGCGAGATATGGCAGTTTGGAGGTAAGAAACGCTTGAGAAACTCAAAATTTTCGCACTTCTGATGCTCGAAACGAATAACTAGAACGGCCTAGGGGAAAAGTGCGCATAGTGTTGTAATCGGGCGAGTTTCTACTTTCAGATGCAACAGAAATTTTGCGGATTGGTCAATCCGTTCGCGAGATATGGCAGTTTGGAGGTAAGAAAAGCTTGAGAAACTCAAAATTTTCGCAGTTCTGATGCTCGAAACGAATAACTAGAACGGCCTAGTGGAAAAGTACGAATAGTGTTGTAATCGGGCGATTTTCTACTTTCAGATGCAACAGAAATTGTGCGGATTGGTCAATCCGTTCCCGAGATATGGCAGTTTGGAAGTAAGAAACGCTTGAGAAACTCAAAATTTTCGCAGTTCTGATGCTCAAAACGAATAACTAGGACGGCCTAGGGGAAAAGTACGCATAGTGTTGTAATCGGGCGAGTTTCTACTTTCAGATGCAACAGAAATTTTGCGGATTGGTCAATCCGTTCGCGAGATATGGCAGTTTGGAGGTAAGAAAAGCTTGAGAAACTCAAAATTTTCGCAGTTCTGATGCTCGAAACGAATAACTAGAACGGCCTAGTGGAAAAGTACGAATAGTGTTGCAATCGGGCGAGTTTCTACTTTCAGATGCAACAGAAATTTTGCGGATTGGTCAATCCGTTCGCGAGATATGGCAGTTTGGAAGTAAGAAACGCTTGAGAAACTCAAAATTTTCACAGTTGTGATGCTCGACACGAATAACTAGAACGGCCTAGGGGAAAAGTACGCATACCGTTGTAATCGGGCGAGTTTCTACTTTCAGATGCAACAGAAATTTTGCGGATTGGTCAATCCGTTCGCGAGATATGGCAGTTTGGAAGTAAGAAACGCTTGAGAAACTCAAAATTTTCACAGTTCTGATGCTCGAAACGAATAACTAGAACGGCCTAGGGGAAAAGTAGGCATAGTGTTGTAATCGGGCGAGTTTCTACTTTCAGATGCAACAGAAATTGTGCGGATTGGTCAATCCGTTCGCGAGATATGGCAGTTTGGAAGTAAGAAACGCTTGAGAAACTCAAAATTTTCGCAGTTCTGTTGCTCGAAACGAATAACTAGAACGGGCTAGGGGAAAAGTACGCATACCGTCGTAATCGGGCGAGTTTCTACTTTCAGATGCAACAGAAATTTTGCGGATTGGTCAATCCGTTCGCGAGATATGGCAGTTTGGAGGTAAGAAACGCTTGAGAAACTCAAAATTTTCGCAGTTCTGATGCTCGAAACGAATAACTAGAACGGCCTAGGGGAAAAGTGCGCATAGTGTTGTAATCGGGCGAGTTTCTACTTTCAGATGCAACAGAGATTTTGCGGATTGGTCAATCCGTTCGCGAGATATGGCAGTTTGGAGGTAAGAAAAGCTTGAGAAACTCAAAATTTTCGCAGTTCTGATGCTCGAAACGAATAACTAGAACGGCCTAGTGGAAAAGTACGAATAGTGTTGCAATCGGGCGAGTTTCTACTTTCAGATGCAACAGAAATTTTGCGGATTGGTCAATCCGTTCGCGAGATATGGCAGTTTGGAAGTAAGAAACGCTTGAGAAACTCAAAATTTTCACAGTTGTGATGCTCGACACGAATAACTAGAACGGCCTAGGGGAAAAGTACGCATACCGTTGTAATCGGGCGAGTTTCTACTTTCAGATGCAACAGAAATTTTGCGGATTGGTCAATCCGTTCGCGAGATATGGCAGTTTGGAAGTAAGAAACGCTTGAGAAACTCAAAATTTTCACAGTTCTGATGCTCGAAACGAATAACTAGAACGGCCTAGGGGAAAAGTAGGCATAGTGTTGTAATCGGGCGAGTTTCTACTTTCAGATGCAACAGAAATTGTGCGGATTGGTCAATCCGTTCGCGAGATATGGCAGTTTGGAAGTAAGAAACGCTTGAGAAACTCAAAATTTTCGCAGTTCTGTTGCTCGAAACGAATAACTAGAACGGGCTAGGGGAAAAGTACGCATACCGTCGTAATCGGGCGAGTTTCTACTTTCAGATGCAACAGAAATTTTGCGGATTGGTCAATCCGTTCGCGAGATATGGCAGTTTGGAGGTAAGAAACGCTTGAGAAACTCAAAATTTTCGCAGTTCTGATGCTCGAAACGAATAACTAGAACGGCCTAGGGGAAAAGTGCGCATAGTGTTGTAATCGGGCGAGTTTCTACTTTCAGATGCAACAGAGATTTTGCGGATTGGTCAATCCGTTCGCGAGATATGGCAGTTTGGAGGTAAGAAACGCTCGAGAGACTCAAAATTTTCGCAGTTCTGATGCTCGAAACGAATAACTAGAACGGCCTAGGGGAAAAGTACGCACACCGTTGTAATCGGGCGAGTTTCTACTTTCAGATGCAACAGAAATTTTGCGGATTGGTCAATCCGTTCGCGAGATATGGCAGTTTGGAAGTAAGAAACGCTTGAGAAACTCAAAATTTTCACAGTTCTGATGCTCGAAACGAATAACTAGAACGTCCTAGGGGAAAAGTACGCATACCGTTGTAATCGGGCGAGTTTCTACTTTCAGATGCAACAGAAATTTTGCGGATTGGTCAATCCGTTCGCGAGATATGGCAGTTTGGATGTAAGAAACGCTTGAGAAACTCAAAATTTTCGCAGTTCTGATGCTCGAAACGAATAACTAGAACGGCCTAGGGGAAAAGTACGCACACCGTTGTAATCGGGCGAGTTGCTACTTTCAGATGCAACAGAAATTTTGCGGATTGGTCAATCCGTTCGCGAGATATGGCAGTTTGGAGGTAAGAAACGCTTGAGAAACTCAAAATTTTGGCAGTTCTGATGCTCGAAACGAATAACTAGAACAGCCTAGGGGAAAAGTACGAATAGTGTTGTAATCGGGCGAGTTTCTACTTTCAGATGCAACAGAAATTGTGCGGATTGGTCAATCCGTTCGCGAGATATGGCAGTTTGGAAGTAAGAAACGCTTGAGAAACTCAAAATTTTCGCAGTTCTGTTGCTCGAAACGAATAACTAGAACGGGCTAGGGGAAAAGTACGCATACCTCTGTAATCGGGCGAGTGTCTACTTTCAGATGCAACAGAAATTTTGCGGATTGGTCAATCCGTTCGCGAGATATGGCAGTTTGGAGGTAAGAAACGCTTGAGAAACTCAAAATTTTCGCAGTTCTGATGCTCGAAACGAATAACTAGAACGGCCTAGGGGAAAAGTGCGCATAGTGTTGTAATCGGGCGAGTTTCTACTTTCAGATGCAACAGAAATTTTGCGGATTGGTCAATCCGTTCGCGAGATATGGCAGTTTGGAGGTAAGAAAAGCTTGAGAAACTCAAAATTTTCGCAGTTCTGATGCTCGAAACGAATAACTAGAACGGCCTAGTGGAAAAGTACGAATAGTGTTGTAATCGGGCGATTTTCTACTTTCAGATGCAACAGAAATTGTGCGGATTGGTCAATCCGTTCCCGAGATATGGCAGTTTGGAAGTAAGAAACGCTTGAGAAACTCAAAATTTTCGCAGTTCTGATGCTCAAAACGAATAACTAGAACGGCCTAGGGGAAAAGTACGCATAGTGTTGTAATCGGGCGAGTTTCTACTTTCAGATGCAACAGAAATTTTGCGGATTGGTCAATCCGTTCGCGAGATATGGCAGTTTGGAGGTAAGAAAAGCTTGAGAAACTCAAAATTTTCGCAGTTCTGATGCTCGAAACGAATAACTAGAACGGCCTAGTGGAAAAGTACGAATAGTGTTGTAATCGGGCGAGTTTCTACTTTCAGATGCAACAGAAATTTTGCGGATTGGTCAATCCGTTCGCGAGATATGGCAGTTTGGAAGTAAGAAACGCTTGAGAAACTCAAAATTTTCACAGTTGTGATGCTCGACACGAATAACTAGAACGGCCTAGGGGAAAAGTACGCATACCGTTGTAATCGGGCGAGTTTCTACTTTCAGATGCAACAGAAATTTTGCGGATTGGTCAATCCGTTCGCGAGATATGGCAGTTTGGAAGTAAGAAACGCTTGAGAAACTCAAAATTTTCACAGTTGTGATGCTCGAAACGAATAACTAGAACGGCCTAGGGGAAAAGTAGGCATAGTGTTGTAATCGGGCGAGTTTCTACTTTCAGATGCAACAGAAATTGTGCGGATTGGTCAATCCGTTCGTGAGATATGGCAGTTTGGAAGTAAGAAACGCTTGAGAAACTCAAAATTTTCGCAGTTCTGTTGCTCGAAACGAATAACTAGAACGGGCTAGGGGAAAAGTACGCATACAGTTGTAATCGGGCGAGTTTCTACTTTCAGATGCAACAGAAATTTTGCGGATTGGTAAATCCGTTCGCGAGATATGGCAGTTTGGATGTAAGAAACGCTGGAGAAACTCAAAATTTTCGCAGATCTGATGCTCGAAACGAATAACTAGAACGGCCTAGGGGAAAAGTACGCATACCGTCGTAATCGGGCGAGTTTCTACTTTCAGATGCAACAGAAATTTTGCGGATTGGTCAATCCGTTCGCGAGATATGGCAGTTTGGAGGTAAGAAACGCTTGAGAAACTCAAAATTTTCGCAGTTCTGATGCTCGAAACGAATAACTAGAACGGCCTAGGGGAAAAGTGCGCATAGTGTTGTAATCGGGCGAGTTTCTACTTTCAGATGCAACAGAAATTTTGCGGATTGGTAAATCCGTTCGCGAGATATGGCAGTTTGGATGTAAGAAACGCTTGAGAAACTCAAAATTTTCGCAGATCTGATGCTCGAAACGAATAACTAGAACGGCCTAGGGGAAAAGTACGCATACCGTTGTAATCGGGCGAGTTTCTACTTTCAGATGCAACAGAAATTTTGCGGATTGGTAAATGCGTTCGCGAGATATGGCAGTTTGGATGTAAGAAACGCTTGAGAAACTCAAAATTTTCGCAGATCTGATGCTCGAAACGAATAACTAGAACGGCCTAGGGGAAAAGTACGCATAGTGTTGTAATCGGGCGAGTTTCTACTTTCAGATGCAACAGAGATTTTGCGGATTGGTCAATCCGTTCGCGAGATATGGCAGTTTGGAGGTAAGAAACGCTCGAGAAACTCAAAATTTTCGCAGTTCTGATGCTCGAAACGAATAACTAGAACGGCCTAGGGGAAAAGTACGCACACCGTTGTAATCGGGCGAGTTTCTACTTTCAGATGCAACAGAAATTTTGCGGATTGGTCAATCCGTTCGCGAGATATGGCAGTTTGGAAGTAAGAAACGCTTGAGAAACTCAAAATTTTCACAGTTCTGATGCTCGAAACGAATAACTAGAACGTCCTAGGGGAAAAGTACGCATACCGTTGTAATCGGGCGAGTTTCTACTTTCAGATGCAACAGAAATTTTGCGGATTGGTCAATCCGTTCGCGAGATATGGCAGTTTGGATGTAAGAAACGCTTGAGAAACTCAAAATTTTCGCAGTTCTGATGCTCGAAACGAATAACTAGAACGGCCTAGGGGAAAAGTACGCACACCGTTGTAATCGGGCGAGTTGCTACTTTCAGATGCAACAGAAATTTTGCGGATTGGTCAATCCGTTCGCGAGATATGGCAGTTTGGAGGTAAGAAACGCTTGAGAAACTCAAAATTTTCGCAGTTCTGATGCTCGAAACGAATAACTAGAACAGCCTAGGGGAAAAGTACGAATAGTGTTGTAATCGGGCGAGTTTCTACTTTCAGATGCAACAGAAATTGTGCGGATTGGTCAATCCGTTCGCGAGATATGGCAGTTTGGAAGTAAGAAACGCTTGAGAAACTCAAAATTTTCGCAGTTCTGTTGCTCGAAACGAATAACTAGAACGGGCTAGGGGAAAAGTACGCATACAGTTGTAATCGGGCGAGTTTCTACTTTCAGATGCAACAGAAATTTTGCGGATTGGTAAATCCGTTCGCGAGATATGGCAGTTTGGATGTAAGAAACGCTTGAGAAACTCAAAATTTTCGCAGATCTGATGCTCGAAACGAATAACTAGAACGGCCTAGGGGAAAAGTACGCATACCGTTGTAATCGGGCGAGTTTCTACTTTCAGATGCAACAGAAATTTTGCGGATTGGTCAATCCGTTCGCGAGATATGGTAGTTTGGAGGTAAGAAACGCTTGAGAAACTCAAAATTTTCGCAGTTCTGATGCTCGAAACGAATAACTAGAACGGCCTAGGGGAAAAGTGCGCATAGTGTTGTAATCGGGCGAGTTTCTACTTTCAGATGCAACAGAAATTTTGCGGATTGGTCAATCCGTTCGCGAGATATGGCAGTTTGGAAGTAAGAAACGTTCGAGAAACTCAAAATTTTCGCAGTTCTGATGCTCGAAACGAATAACTAGAACGGCCTAGGGGAAAAGTACGCACACCGTTGTAATCGGGCGAGTTTCTACTTTCAGATGCAACAGAAATTTTGCGGATTGGTCAATCCGTTCGCGAGATATGGCAGTTTGGAGGTAAGAAACGCTTGAGAAACTCAAAAATTTCGCAGTTCTGATGGTCGAAACGAATAACTAGAACGTCCTAGGGGAAAAGTACGCATACCGTTGTAATCGGGCGAGTTTCTACTTTCAGATGCAACAGAAATTTTGCGGATTGGTCAATCCGTTCGCGAGATATGGCAGTTTGGATGTAAGAAACGCTTGAGAAACTCAAAATTTTCGCAGTTCTGATGCTCGAAACGAATAACTAGAACGGCCTAGGGGAAAAGTACGCACACCGTTGTAATCGGGCGAGTTGCTACTTTCAGATGCAACAGAAATTTTGCGGATTGGTCAATCCGTTCGCGAGATATGGCAGTTTGGAGGTAAGAAACGCTTGAGAAACTCAAAATTTTCGCAGTTCTGATGCTCGAAACGAATAACTAGAACAGCCTAGGGGAAAAGTACGAATAGTGTTGTAATCGGGCGAGTTTCTACTTTCAGATGCAACAGAAATTGTGCGGATTGGTCAATCCGTTCGCGAGATATGGCAGTTTGGAAGTAAGAAACGCTTGAGAAACTCAAAATTTTCGCAGTTCTGTTGCTCGAAACGAATAACTAGAACGGGCTAGGGGAAAAGTACGCATACAGTTGTAATCGGGCGAGTTTCTACTTTCAGATGCAACAGAAATTTTGCGGATTGGTAAATCCGTTCGCGAGATATGGCAGTTTGGATGTAAGAAACGCTTGAGAAACTCAAAATTTTCGCAGATCTGATGCTCGAAACGAATAACTAGAACGGCCTAGGGGAAAAGTACGCATACCGTTGTAATCGGGCGAGTTTCTACTTTCAGATGCAACAGAAATTTTGCGGATTGGTCAATCCGTTCGCGAGATATGGTAGTTTGGAGGTAAGAAACGCTTGAGAAACTCAAAATTTTCGCAGTTCTGATGCTCGAAACGAATAACTAGAACGGCCTAGGGGAAAAGTGCGCATAGTGTTGTAATCGGGCGAGTTTCTACTTTCAGATGCAACAGAAATTTTGCGGATTGGTCAATCCGTTCGCGAGATATGGCAGTTTGGAAGTAAGAAACGTTCGAGAAACTCAAAATTTTCGCAGTTCTGATGCTCGAAACGAATAACTAGAACGGCCTAGGGGAAAAGTACGCACACCGTTGTAATCGGGCGAGTTTCTACTTTCAGATGCAACAGAAATTTTGCGGATTGGTCAATCCGCTCGCGAGATATGGCAGTTTGGAGGTAAGAAACGCTTGAGAAACTCAAAAATTTCGCAGTTCTGATGGTCGAAACGAATAACTAGAACGGCCTAGGGGAAAAGTACGCATAGTGTTGTAATCGGGCGAGTTTCTACTTTCAGATGCAACAGAAATTTTGCGGCTTGGTCAATCCGTTCGCGAGATATGGCAGTTTGGAAGTAAGAAACGCTTGAGAAACTCAAAATTTTCACAGTTCTGATGGTCGAAACGAATAACTAGAACGTCCTAGGGGAGAAGTACGCATACCGTTGTAATCGGGCGAGTTTCTACTTTCAGATGCAACAGAAATTTTGCGGATTGGTCAATCCGTTCGCGAGATATGGCAGTTTGGAAGTAAGAAACGCTTGAGAAACTCAAAATTTTCACAGTTCTGATGCTCGAAACGAATAACTAGAACGTCCTAGGGGAAAAGTACGCATACCGTTGTAATCGGGCGAGTTTCTACTTTCAGATGCAACAGAAATTTTGCGGATTGGTCAATCCGTTCGCGAGATATGGCAGTTTGGATGTAAGAAACGCTTGAGAAACTCAAAATTTTCGCAGTTCTGATGCTCGAAACGAATAACTAGAACGGCCTAGGGGAAAAGTACGCACACCGTTGTAATCGGGCGAGTTGCTACTTTCAGATGCAACAGAAATTTTGCGGATTGGTCAATCCGTTCGCGAGATATGGCAGTTTGGAGGTAAGAAACGCTTGAGAAACTCAAAATTTTCGCAGTTCTGATGCTCGAAACGAATAACTAGAACAGCCTAGGGGAAAAGTACGAATAGTGTTGTAATCGGGCGAGTTTCTACTTTCAGATGCAACAGAAATTGTGCGGATTGGTCAATCCGTTCGCGAGATATGGCAGTTTGGAAGTAAGAAACGCTTGAGAAACTCAAAATTTTCGCAGTTCTGTTGCTCGAAACGAATAACTAGAACGGGCTAGGGGAAAAGTACGCATACAGTTGTAATCGGGCGAGTTTCTACTTTCAGATGCAACAGAAATTTTGCGGATTGGTAAATCCGTTCGCGAGATATGGCAGTTTGGATGTAAGAAACGCTTGAGAAACTCAAAATTTTCGCAGATCTGATGCTCGAAACGAATAACTAGAACGGCCTAGGGGAAAAGTACGCATACCGTTGTAATCGGGCGAGTTTCTACTTTCAGATGCAACAGAAATTTTGCGGATTGGTCAATCCGTTCGCGAGATATGGTAGTTTGGAGGTAAGAAACGCTTGAGAAACTCAAAATTTTCGCAGTTCTGATGCTCGAAACGAATAACTAGAACGGCCTAGGGGAAAAGTGCGCATAGTGTTGTAATCGGGCGAGTTTCTACTTTCAGATGCAACAGAAATTTTGCGGATTGGTCAATCCGTTCGCGAGATATGGCAGTTTGGAAGTAAGAAACGTTCGAGAAACTCAAAATTTTCGCAGTTCTGATGCTCGAAACGAATAACTAGAACGGCCTAGGGGAAAAGTACGCACACCGTTGTAATCGGGCGAGTTTCTACTTTCAGATGCAACAGAAATTTTGCGGATTGGTCAATCCGTTCGCGAGATATGGCAGTTTGGAGGTAAGAAACGCTTGAGAAACTCAAAAATTTCGCAGTTCTGATGGTCGAAACGAATAACTAGAACGTCCTAGGGGAAAAGTACGCATACCGTTGTAATCGGGCGAGTTTCTACTTTCAGATGCAACAGAAATTTTGCGGATTGGTCAATCCGTTCGCGAGATATGGCAGTTTGGATGTAAGAAACGCTTGAGAAACTCAAAATTTTCGCAGTTCTGATGCTCGAAACGAATAACTAGAACGGCCTAGGGGAAAAGTACGCACACCGTTGTAATCGGGCGAGTTGCTACTTTCAGATGCAACAGAAATTTTGCGGATTGGTCAATCCGTTCGCGAGATATGGCAGTTTGGAGGTAAGAAACGCTTGAGAAACTCAAAATTTTCGCAGTTCTGATGCTCGAAACGAATAACTAGAACAGCCTAGGGGAAAAGTACGAATAGTGTTGTAATCGGGCGAGTTTCTACTTTCAGATGCAACAGAAATTGTGCGGATTGGTCAATCCGTTCGCGAGATATGGCAGTTTGGAAGTAAGAAACGCTTGAGAAACTCAAAATTTTCGCAGTTCTGTTGCTCGAAACGAATAACTAGAACGGGCTAGGGGAAAAGTACGCATACAGTTGTAATCGGGCGAGTTTCTACTTTCAGATGCAACAGAAATTTTGCGGATTGGTAAATCCGTTCGCGAGATATGGCAGTTTGGATGTAAGAAACGCTTGAGAAACTCAAAATTTTCGCAGATCTGATGCTCGAAACGAATAACTAGAACGGCCTAGGGGAAAAGTACGCATACCGTTGTAATCGGGCGAGTTTCTACTTTCAGATGCAACAGAAATTTTGCGGATTGGTCAATCCGTTCGCGAGATATGGTAGTTTGGAGGTAAGAAACGCTTGAGAAACTCAAAATTTTCGCAGTTCTGATGCTCGAAACGAATAACTAGAACGGCCTAGGGGAAAAGTGCGCATAGTGTTGTAATCGGGCGAGTTTCTACTTTCAGATGCAACAGAAATTTTGCGGATTGGTCAATCCGTTCGCGAGATATGGCAGTTTGGAAGTAAGAAACGTTCGAGAAACTCAAAATTTTCGCAGTTCTGATGCTCGAAACGAATAACTAGAACGGCCTAGGGGAAAAGTACGCACACCGTTGTAATCGGGCGAGTTTCTACTTTCAGATGCAACAGAAATTTTGCGGATTGGTCAATCCGCTCGCGAGATATGGCAGTTTGGAGGTAAGAAACGCTTGAGAAACTCAAAAATTTCGCAGTTCTGATGGTCGAAACGAATAACTAGAACGGCCTAGGGGAAAAGTACGCATAGTGTTGTAATCGGGCGAGTTTCTACTTTCAGATGCAACAGAAATTTTGCGGCTTGGTCAATCCGTTCGCGAGATATGGCAGTTTGGAAGTAAGAAACGCTTGAGAAACTCAAAATTTTCACAGTTCTGATGGTCGAAACGAATAACTAGAACGTCCTAGGGGAGAAGTACGCATACCGTTGTAATCGGGCGAGTTTCTACTTTCAGATGCAACAGAAATTTTGCGGATTGGTCAATCCGTTCGCGAGATATGGCAGTTTGGAAGTAAGAAACGCTTGAGAAACTCAAAATTTTTGCAGTTCTGATGCTCGAAACGAATAACTAGGGCGGCCTAGGGGAAAAGTACGCATAGTGTTGTAATCGGGCGAGTTTCTACTTTCAGATGCAACAGAAATTTTGTGGATTGGTCAATCCGTTCGCGAGATATGGCAGTTTGGAGGTAAGAAACGCTTGAGAAACTCAAAATTTTCGCAGTTCTGATGCTCGAAACGAATAACTAGAACGTCCTAGGGGAAAAGTACGAATAGTGTTGTAATCGGGCGAGTTTCTACTTTCAGATGCAACAGAAATTGTGCGGATTGGTCAATCCGTTCGCGAGATATGGCAGTTTGGATGTAAGAAACGCTTGAGAAACTCAAAATTTTCGCAGATCTGATGCTCGAAACGAATAACTAGAACGGCCTAGGGGAAAAGTGCGCATAGTGTTGTAATCGGGCGAGTTTCTACTTTCAGATGCAACAGAAATTTTGCGGATTGGTCAATCCGTTCGCGAGATATGGCAGTTTGGAAGTAAGAAACGTTCGAGAAACTCAAAATTTTCGCAGTTCTGATGCTCGAAACGAATAACTAGAACGGCCTAGGGGAAAAGTACGCACACCGTTGTAATCGGGCGAGTTTCTACTTTCAGATGCAACAGAAATTTTGCGGATTGGTCAATCCGTTCGCGAGATATGGCAGTTTGGAGGTAAGAAACGCTTGAGAAACTCAAAAATTTCGCAGTTCTGATGGTCGAAACGAATAACTAGAACGTCCTAGGGGAAAAGTACGCATACCGTTGTAATCGGGCGAGTTTCTACTTTCAGATGCAACAGAAATTTTGCGGATTGGTCAATCCGTTCGCGAGATATGGCAGTTTGGATGTAAGAAACGCTTGAGAAACTCAAAATTTTCGCAGTTCTGATGCTCGAAACGAATAACTAGAACGGCCTAGGGGAAAAGTACGCACACCGTTGTAATCGGGCGAGTTGCTACTTTCAGATGCAACAGAAATTTTGCGGATTGGTCAATCCGTTCGCGAGATATGGCAGTTTGGAGGTAAGAAACGCTTGAGAAACTCAAAATTTTCGCAGTTCTGATGCTCGAAACGAATAACTAGAACAGCCTAGGGGAAAAGTACGAATAGTGTTGTAATCGGGCGAGTTTCTACTTTCAGATGCAACAGAAATTGTGCGGATTGGTCAATCCGTTCGCGAGATATGGCAGTTTGGAAGTAAGAAACGCTTGAGAAACTCAAAATTTTCGCAGTTCTGTTGCTCGAAACGAATAACTAGAACGGGCTAGGGGAAAAGTACGCATACAGTTGTAATCGGGCGAGTTTCTACTTTCAGATGCAACAGAAATTTTGCGGATTGGTAAATCCGTTCGCGAGATATGGCAGTTTGGATGTAAGAAACGCTTGAGAAACTCAAAATTTTCGCAGATCTGATGCTCGAAACGAATAACTAGAACGGCCTAGGGGAAAAGTACGCATACCGTTGTAATCGGGCGAGTTTCTACTTTCAGATGCAACAGAAATTTTGCGGATTGGTCAATCCGTTCGCGAGATATGGTAGTTTGGAGGTAAGAAACGCTTGAGAAACTCAAAATTTTCGCAGTTCTGATGCTCGAAACGAATAACTAGAACGGCCTAGGGGAAAAGTGCGCATAGTGTTGTAATCGGGCGAGTTTCTACTTTCAGATGCAACAGAAATTTTGCGGATTGGTCAATCCGTTCGCGAGATATGGCAGTTTGGAAGTAAGAAACGTTCGAGAAACTCAAAATTTTCGCAGTTCTGATGCTCGAAACGAATAACTAGAACGGCCTAGGGGAAAAGTACGCACACCGTTGTAATCGGGCGAGTTTCTACTTTCAGATGCAACAGAAATTTTGCGGATTGGTCAATCCGCTCGCGAGATATGGCAGTTTGGAGGTAAGAAACGCTTGAGAAACTCAAAAATTTCGCAGTTCTGATGGTCGAAACGAATAACTAGAACGGCCTAGGGGAAAAGTACGCATAGTGTTGTAATCGGGCGAGTTTCTACTTTCAGATGCAACAGAAATTTTGCGGCTTGGTCAATCCGTTCGCGAGATATGGCAGTTTGGAAGTAAGAAACGCTTGAGAAACTCAAAATTTTCACAGTTCTGATGGTCGAAACGAATAACTAGAACGTCCTAGGGGAGAAGTACGCATACCGTTGTAATCGGGCGAGTTTCTACTTTCAGATGCAACAGAAATTTTGCGGATTGGTCAATCCGTTCGCGAGATATGGCAGTTTGGAAGTAAGAAACGCTTGAGAAACTCAAAATTTTCACAGTTCTGATGCTCGAAACGAATAACTAGAACGTCCTAGGGGAAAAGTACGCATACCGTTGTAATCGGGCGAGTTTCTACTTTCAGATGCAACAGAAATTTTGCGGATTGGTCAATCCGTTCGCGAGATATGGCAGTTTGGATGTAAGAAACGCTTGAGAAACTCAAAATTTTCGCAGTTCTGATGCTCGAAACGAATAACTAGAACGGCCTAGGGGAAAAGTACGCACACCGTTGTAATCGGGCGAGTTGCTACTTTCAGATGCAACAGAAATTTTGCGGATTGGTCAATCCGTTCGCGAGATATGGCAGTTTGGAGGTAAGAAACGCTTGAGAAACTCAAAATTTTCGCAGTTCTGATGCTCGAAACGAATAACTAGAACAGCCTAGGGGAAAAGTACGAATAGTGTTGTAATCGGGCGAGTTTCTACTTTCAGATGCAACAGAAATTGTGCGGATTGGTCAATCCGTTCGCGAGATATGGCAGTTTGGAAGTAAGAAACGCTTGAGAAACTCAAAATTTTCGCAGTTCTGTTGCTCGAAACGAATAACTAGAACGGGCTAGGGGAAAAGTACGCATACAGTTGTAATCGGGCGAGTTTCTACTTTCAGATGCAACAGAAATTTTGCGGATTGGTAAATCCGTTCGCGAGATATGGCAGTTTGGATGTAAGAAACGCTTGAGAAACTCAAAATTTTCGCAGATCTGATGCTCGAAACGAATAACTAGAACGGCCTAGGGGAAAAGTACGCATACCGTTGTAATCGGGCGAGTTTCTACTTTCAGATGCAACAGAAATTTTGCGGATTGGTCAATCCGTTCGCGAGATATGGTAGTTTGGAGGTAAGAAACGCTTGAGAAACTCAAAATTTTCGCAGTTCTGATGCTCGAAACGAATAACTAGAACGGCCTAGGGGAAAAGTGCGCATAGTGTTGTAATCGGGCGAGTTTCTACTTTCAGATGCAACAGAAATTTTGCGGATTGGTCAATCCGTTCGCGAGATATGGCAGTTTGGAAGTAAGAAACGTTCGAGAAACTCAAAATTTTCGCAGTTCTGATGCTCGAAACGAATAACTAGAACGGCCTAGGGGAAAAGTACGCACACCGTTGTAATCGGGCGAGTTTCTACTTTCAGATGCAACAGAAATTTTGCGGATTGGTCAATCCGTTCGCGAGATATGGCAGTTTGGAGGTAAGAAACGCTTGAGAAACTCAAAAATTTCGCAGTTCTGATGGTCGAAACGAATAACTAGAACGTCCTAGGGGAAAAGTACGCATACCGTTGTAATCGGGCGAGTTTCTACTTTCAGATGCAACAGAAATTTTGCGGATTGGTCAATCCGTTCGCGAGATATGGCAGTTTGGATGTAAGAAACGCTTGAGAAACTCAAAATTTTCGCAGTTCTGATGCTCGAAACGAATAACTAGAACGGCCTAGGGGAAAAGTACGCACACCGTTGTAATCGGGCGAGTTGCTACTTTCAGATGCAACAGAAATTTTGCGGATTGGTCAATCCGTTCGCGAGATATGGCAGTTTGGAGGTAAGAAACGCTTGAGAAACTCAAAATTTTCGCAGTTCTGATGCTCGAAACGAATAACTAGAACAGCCTAGGGGAAAAGTACGAATAGTGTTGTAATCGGGCGAGTTTCTACTTTCAGATGCAACAGAAATTGTGCGGATTGGTCAATCCGTTCGCGAGATATGGCAGTTTGGAAGTAAGAAACGCTTGAGAAACTCAAAATTTTCGCAGTTCTGTTGCTCGAAACGAATAACTAGAACGGGCTAGGGGAAAAGTACGCATACAGTTGTAATCGGGCGAGTTTCTACTTTCAGATGCAACAGAAATTTTGCGGATTGGTAAATCCGTTCGCGAGATATGGCAGTTTGGATGTAAGAAACGCTTGAGAAACTCAAAATTTTCGCAGATCTGATGCTCGAAACGAATAACTAGAACGGCCTAGGGGAAAAGTACGCATACCGTTGTAATCGGGCGAGTTTCTACTTTCAGATGCAACAGAAATTTTGCGGATTGGTCAATCCGTTCGCGAGATATGGTAGTTTGGAGGTAAGAAACGCTTGAGAAACTCAAAATTTTCGCAGTTCTGATGCTCGAAACGAATAACTAGAACGGCCTAGGGGAAAAGTGCGCATAGTGTTGTAATCGGGCGAGTTTCTACTTTCAGATGCAACAGAAATTTTGCGGATTGGTCAATCCGTTCGCGAGATATGGCAGTTTGGAAGTAAGAAACGTTCGAGAAACTCAAAATTTTCGCAGTTCTGATGCTCGAAACGAATAACTAGAACGGCCTAGGGGAAAAGTACGCACACCGTTGTAATCGGGCGAGTTTCTACTTTCAGATGCAACAGAAATTTTGCGGATTGGTCAATCCGCTCGCGAGATATGGCAGTTTGGAGGTAAGAAACGCTTGAGAAACTCAAAAATTTCGCAGTTCTGATGGTCGAAACGAATAACTAGAACGGCCTAGGGGAAAAGTACGCATAGTGTTGTAATCGGGCGAGTTTCTACTTTCAGATGCAACAGAAATTTTGCGGCTTGGTCAATCCGTTCGCGAGATATGGCAGTTTGGAAGTAAGAAACGCTTGAGAAACTCAAAATTTTCACAGTTCTGATGGTCGAAACGAATAACTAGAACGTCCTAGGGGAGAAGTACGCATACCGTTGTAATCGGGCGAGTTTCTACTTTCAGATGCAACAGAAATTTTGCGGATTGGTCAATCCGTTCGCGAGATATGGCAGTTTGGAAGTAAGAAACGCTTGAGAAACTCAAAATTTTTGCAGTTCTGATGCTCGAAACGAATAACTAGGGCGGCCTAGGGGAAAAGTACGCATAGTGTTGTAATCGGGCGAGTTTCTACTTTCAGATGCAACAGAAATTTTGTGGATTGGTCAATCCGTTCGCGAGATATGGCAGTTTGGAGGTAAGAAACGCTTGAGAAACTCAAAATTTTCGCAGTTCTGATGCTCGAAACGAATAACTAGAACGTCCTAGGGGAAAAGTACGAATAGTGTTGTAATCGGGCGAGTTTCTACTTTCAGATGCAACAGAAATTGTGCGGATTGGTCAATCCGTTCGCGAGATATGGCAGTTTGGATGTAAGAAACGCTTGAGAAACTCAAAATTTTCGCAGATCTGATGCTCGAAACGAATAACTAGAACGGCCTAGGGGAAAAGTACGCATACCGTCGTAATCGGGCGAGTTTCTACTTTCAGATGCAACAGAAATTTTGCGGATTGGTCAATCCGTTCGCGAGATATGGCAGTTTGGAGGTAAGAAAAGCTTGAGAAACTCAAAATTTTCGCAGTTCTGATGCTCGAAACGAATAACTAGAACGGCTTAGTGGAAAAGTACGAATAGTGTTGTAATCGGGCGAGTTTCTACTTTCAGATGCAACAGAAATTTTGCGGATTGGTCAATCCGTTCGCGAGATATGGCAGTTTGGAAGTAAGAAACGCTTGAGAAACTCAAAATTTTTGCAGTTCTGATGCTCGAAACGAATAACTAGGGCGGCCAAGGGGAAAAGTACGCATAGTGTTGTAATCGGGCGAGTTTCTACTTTCAGATGCAACAGAAATTTTGCGGATTGGTCAATCCTTTCGCGAGATATGGCAGTTTGGAGGTAAGAAACGCTTGAGAAACTCAAAATTTTCGCAGTTCTGATGCTCGAAACGAAGAACTAGAACGACCTAGGGGAAAAGTACGAATAGTGTTGTAATCGGGCTAGTTTCTACTTTCAGATGCAACAGAAATTGTGCGGATTGGTCAATCCGTTCGCGAGATATGGCAGTTTGGAAGTAAGAAATGCTTGAGAAACTCAAAATTTTCGCAGTTCTGTTGCTCGAAACGAATAACTAGAAAGGGCTAGGGGAAAAGTACGCATACCTTTGTAATCGGGCGAGTGTCTACTTTCAGATGCAACAGAAATTTTGCGGATTGGTCAATCCGTTCGCGAGATATGGCAGTTTGGAGGTAAGAAACGCTTGAGAAACTCAAAATTTTCGCAGTTCTGATGCTCGAAACGAATAACTAGAACGGCCTAGGGGAAAAGTGCGCATAGTGTTGTAATCGGGCGAGTTTCTACTTTCAGATGCAACAGAAATTTTGCGGATTGGTCAATCCGTTCGCGAGATATGGCAGTTTGGAAGTAAGAAACGCTTGAGAAACTCAAAATTTTCACAGTTCTGATGCTCGAAACGAATAACTAGAACGTACTAGGGGAAAAGTACGCATACCGTTGTAATCGGGCGAGTTTCTACTTTCAGATGCAACAGAAATTTTGCGGATTGGTCAATCCGTTCGCGAGATATGGCAGTTTGGATGTAAGAAACGCTTGAGAAACTCAAAATTTTCGCAGTTCTGATGCTCGAAACGAATAACTAGAACGGCCTAGGGGAAAAGTACGCACACCGTTGTAATCGGGCGAGTTGCTACTTTCAGATGCAACAGAAATTTTGCGGATTGGTCAATCCGTTCGCGAGATATGGCAGTTTGGAGGTAAGAAACGCTTGAGAAACTCAAAATTTTCGCAGTTCTGATGCTCGAAACGAATAACTAGAACAGCCTAGGGGAAAAGTACGAATAGTGTTGTAATCGGGCGAGTTTCTACTTTCAGATGCAACAGAAATTGTGCGGATTGGTCAATCCGTTCGCGAGATATGGCAGTTTGGAAGTAAGAAACGCTTGAGAAACTCAAAATTTTCGCAGTTCTGTTGCTCGAAACGAATAACTAGAACGGGCTAGGGGAAAAGTACGCACACCGTTGTAATCGGGCGAGTTTCTACTTTCAGATGCAACAGAAATTTTGCGGATTGGTCAATCCGTTCGCGAGATATGGCAGTTTGGAGGTAAGAAACGCTTGAGAAACTCAAAATTTTCGCAGTTCTGATGCTCGAAACGAATAACTAGAACGGCCTAGGGGAAAAGTGCGCATAGTGTTGTAATCGGGCGAGTTTCTACTTTCAGATGCAACAGAAATTTTGCGGATTGGTCAATCCGTTCGCGAGATATGGCAGTTTGGAAGTAAGAAACGCTTGAGAAACTCAAAATTTTCACAGTTCTGATGCTCGAAACGAATAACTAGAACGTACTAGGGGAAAAGTACGCATACCGTTGTAATCGGGCGAGTTTCTACTTTCAGATGCAACAGAAATTTTGCGGATTGGTCAATCCGTTCGCGAGATATGGCAGTTTGGAGGTAAGAAACGCTTGAGAAACTCAAAATTTTCGCAGTTCTGATGCTCGAAACGAATAACTAGAACAGCCTAGGGGAAAAGTACGAATAGTGTTGTAATCGGGCGAGTTTCTACTTTCAGATGCAACAGAAATTGTGCGGATTGGTCAATCCGTTCGCGAGATATGGCAGTTTGGAAGTAAGAAACGCTTGAGAAACTCAAAATTTTCGCAGTTCTGTTGCTCGAAACGAATAACTAGAACGGGCTAGGGGAAAAGTACGCATACAGTTGTAATCGGGCGAGTTTCTACTTTCAGATGCAACAGAAATTTTGCGGATTGGTAAATCCGTTCGCGAGATATGGCAGTTTGGATGTAAGAAACGCTTGAGAAACTCAAAATTTTCGCAGATCTGATGCTCGAAACGAATAACTAGAACGGCCTAGGGGAAAAGTACGCATACCGTTGTAATCGGGCGAGTTTCTACTTTCAGATGCAACAGAAATTTTGCGGATTGGTCAATCCGTTCGCGAGATATGGTAGTTTGGAGGTAAGAAACGCTTGAGAAACTCAAAATTTTCGCAGTTCTGATGCTCGAAACGAATAACTAGAACGGCTTAGTGGAAAAGTACGAATAGTGTTGTAATCGGGCGAGTTTCTACTTTCAGATGCAACAGAAATTTTGCGGATTGGTCAATCCGTTCGCGAGATATGGCAGTTTGGAAGTAAGAAACGCTTGAGAAACTCAAAATTTTTGCAGTTCTGATGCTCGAAACGAATAACTAGGGCGGCCAAGGGGAAAAGTACGCATAGTGTTGTAATCGGGCGAGTTTCTACTTTCAGATGCAACAGAAATTTTGCGGATTGGTCAATCCTTTCGCGAGATATGGCAGTTTGGAGGTAAGAAACGCTTGAGAAACTCAAAATTTTCGCAGTTCTGATGCTCGAAACGAAGAACTAGAACGACCTAGGGGAAAAGTACGAATAGTGTTGTAATCGGGCTAGTTTCTACTTTCAGATGCAACAGAAATTGTGCGGATTGGTCAATCCGTTCGCGAGATATGGCAGTTTGGAAGTAAGAAATGCTTGAGAAACTCAAAATTTTCGCAGTTCTGTTGCTCGAAACGAATAACTAGAAAGGGCTAGGGGAAAAGTACGCATACCTTTGTAATCGGGCGAGTGTCTACTTTCAGATGCAACAGAAATTTTGCGGATTGGTCAATCCGTTCGCGAGATATGGCAGTTTGGAGGTAAGAAACGCTTGAGAAACTCAAAATTTTCGCAGTTCTGATGCTCGAAACGAATAACTAGAACGGCCTAGGGGAAAAGTGCGCATAGTGTTGTAATCGGGCGAGTTTCTACTTTCAGATGCAACAGAAATTTTGCGGATTGGTCAATCCGTTCGCGAGATATGGCAGTTTGGAAGTAAGAAACGCTTGAGAAACTCAAAATTTTCACAGTTCTGATGCTCGAAACGAATAACTAGAACGTACTAGGGGAAAAGTACGCATACCGTTGTAATCGGGCGAGTTTCTACTTTCAGATGCAACAGAAATTTTGCGGATTGGTCAATCCGTTCGCGAGATATGGCAGTTTGGATGTAAGAAACGCTTGAGAAACTCAAAATTTTCGCAGTTCTGATGCTCGAAACGAATAACTAGAACGGCCTAGGGGAAAAGTACGCACACCGTTGTAATCGGGCGAGTTGCTACTTTCAGATGCAACAGAAATTTTGCGGATTGGTCAATCCGTTCGCGAGATATGGCAGTTTGGAGGTAAGAAACGCTTGAGAAACTCAAAATTTTCGCAGTTCTGATGCTCGAAACGAATAACTAGAACAGCCTAGGGGAAAAGTACGAATAGTGTTGTAATCGGGCGAGTTTCTACTTTCAGATGCAACAGAAATTGTGCGGATTGGTCAATCCGTTCGCGAGATATGGCAGTTTGGAAGTAAGAAACGCTTGAGAAACTCAAAATTTTCGCAGTTCTGTTGCTCGAAACGAATAACTAGAACGGGCTAGGGGAAAAGTACGCACACCGTTGTAATCGGGCGAGTTTCTACTTTCAGATGCAACAGAAATTTTGCGGATTGGTCAATCCGTTCGCGAGATATGGCAGTTTGGAGGTAAGAAACGCTTGAGAAACTCAAAATTTTCGCAGTTCTGATGCTCGAAACGAATAACTAGAACGGCCTAGGGGAAAAGTGCGCATAGTGTTGTAATCGGGCGAGTTTCTACTTTCAGATGCAACAGAAATTTTGCGGATTGGTCAATCCGTTCGCGAGATATGGCAGTTTGGAAGTAAGAAACGCTTGAGAAACTCAAAATTTTCACAGTTCTGATGCTCGAAACGAATAACTAGAACGTACTAGGGGAAAAGTACGCATACCGTTGTAATCGGGCGAGTTTCTACTTTCAGATGCAACAGAAATTTTGCGGATTGGTCAATCCGTTCGCGAGATATGGCAGTTTGGAGGTAAGAAACGCTTGAGAAACTCAAAATTTTCGCAGTTCTGATGCTCGAAACGAATAACTAGAACAGCCTAGGGGAAAAGTACGAATAGTGTTGTAATCGGGCGAGTTTCTACTTTCAGATGCAACAGAAATTGTGCGGATTGGTCAATCCGTTCGCGAGATATGGCAGTTTGGAAGTAAGAAACGCTTGAGAAACTCAAAATTTTCGCAGTTCTGTTGCTCGAAACGAATAACTAGAACGGGCTAGGGGAAAAGTACGCATACAGTTGTAATCGGGCGAGTTTCTACTTTCAGATGCAACAGAAATTTTGCGGATTGGTAAATCCGTTCGCGAGATATGGCAGTTTGGATGTAAGAAACGCTTGAGAAACTCAAAATTTTCGCAGATCTGATGCTCGAAACGAATAACTAGAACGGCCTAGGGGAAAAGTACGCATACCGTTGTAATCGGGCGAGTTTCTACTTTCAGATGCAACAGAAATTTTGCGGATTGGTCAATCCGTTCGCGAGATATGGTAGTTTGGAGGTAAGAAACGCTTGAGAAACTCAAAATTTTCGCAGTTCTGATGCTCGAAACGAATAACTAGAACGGCATAGGGGAAAAGTGCGCATAGTGTTGTAATCGGGCGAGTTTCTACTTTCAGATGCAACAGAAATTTTGCGGATTGGTCAATCCGTTCGCGAGATATGGCAGTTTGGAAGTAAGAAACGTTCGAGAAACTCAAAATTTTCGCAGTTCTGATGCTCGAAACGAATAACTAGAACGGCCTAGGGGAAAAGTACGCACACCGTTGTAATCGGGCGAGTTTCTACTTTCAGATGCAACAGAAATTTTGCGGATTGGTCAATCCGTTCGCGAGATATGGCAGTTTGGAGGTAAGAAACGCTTGAGAAACTCAAAAATTTCGCAGTTCTGATGGTCGAAACGAATAACTAGAACGTCCTAGGGGAAAAGTACGCATACCGTTGTAATCGGGCGAGTTTCTACTTTCAGATGCAACAGAAATTTTGCGGATTGGTCAATCCGTTCGCGAGATATGGCAGTTTGGATGTAAGAAACGCTTGAGAAACTCAAAATTTTCGCAGTTCTGATGCTCGAAACGAATAACTAGAACGGCCTAGGGGAAAAGTACGCACACCGTTGTAATCGGGCGAGTTGCTACTTTCAGATGCAACAGAAATTTTGCGGATTGGTCAATCCGTTCGCGAGATATGGCAGTTTGGAGGTAAGAAACGCTTGAGAAACTCAAAATTTTCGCAGTTCTGATGCTCGAAACGAATAACTAGAACAGCCTAGGGGAAAAGTACGAATAGTGTTGTAATCGGGCGAGTTTCTACTTTCAGATGCAACAGAAATTGTGCGGATTGGTCAATCCGTTCGCGAGATATGGCAGTTTGGAAGTAAGAAACGCTTGAGAAACTCAAAATTTTCGCAGTTCTGTTGCTCGAAACGAATAACTAGAACGGGCTAGGGGAAAAGTACGCATACAGTTGTAATCGGGCGAGTTTCTACTTTCAGATGCAACAGAAATTTTGCGGATTGGTAAATCCGTTCGCGAGATATGGCAGTTTGGATGTAAGAAACGCTTGAGAAACTCAAAATTTTCGCAGATCTGATGCTCGAAACGAATAACTAGAACGGCCTAGGGGAAAAGTACGCATACCGTTGTAATCGGGCGAGTTTCTACTTTCAGATGCAACAGAAATTTTGCGGATTGGTCAATCCGTTCGCGAGATATGGTAGTTTGGAGGTAAGAAACGCTTGAGAAACTCAAAATTTTCGCAGTTCTGATGCTCGAAACGAATAACTAGAACGGCCTAGGGGAAAAGTGCGCATAGTGTTGTAATCGGGCGAGTTTCTACTTTCAGATGCAACAGAAATTTTGCGGATTGGTCAATCCGTTCGCGAGATATGGCAGTTTGGAAGTAAGAAACGTTCGAGAAACTCAAAATTTTCGCAGTTCTGATGCTCGAAACGAATAACTAGAACGGCCTAGGGGAAAAGTACGCACACCGTTGTAATCGGGCGAGTTTCTACTTTCAGATGCAACAGAAATTTTGCGGATTGGTCAATCCGTTCGCGAGATATGGCAGTTTGGAGGTAAGAAACGCTTGAGAAACTCAAAAATTTCGCAGTTCTGATGGTCGAAACGAATAACTAGAACGGCCTAGGGGAAAAGTACGCATAGTGTTGTAATCGGGCGAGTTTCTACTTTCAGATGCAACAGAAATTTTGCGGCTTGGTCAATCCGTTCGCGAGATATGGCAGTTTGGAAGTAAGAAACGCTTGAGAAACTCAAAATTTTCACAGTTCTGATGGTCGAAACGAATAACTAGAACGTCCTAGGGGAGAAGTACGCATACCGTTGTAATCGGGCGAGTTTCTACTTTCAGATGCAACAGAAATTTTGCGGATTGGTCAATCCGTTCGCGAGATATGGCAGTTTGGAAGTAAGAAACGCTTGAGAAACTCAAAATTTTTGCAGTTCTGATGCTCGAAACGAATAACTAGGGCGGCCTAGGGGAAAAGTACGCATAGTGTTGTAATCGGGCGAGTTTCTACTTTCAGATGCAACAGAAATTTTGTGGATTGGTCAATCCGTTCGCGAGATATGGCAGTTTGGAGGTAAGAAAAGCTTGAGAAACTCAAAATTTTCGCAGTTCTGATGCTCGAAACGAATAACTAGAACGGCTTAGTGGAAAAGTACGAATAGTGTTGTAATCGGGCGAGTTTCTACTTTCAGATGCAACAGAAATTTTGCGGATTGGTCAATCCGTTCGCGAGATATGGCAGTTTGGAAGTAAGAAACGCTTGAGAAACTCAAAATTTTTGCAGTTCTGATGCTCGAAACGAATAACTAGGGCGGCCAAGGGGAAAAGTACGCATAGTGTTGTAATCGGGCGAGTTTCTACTTTCAGATGCAACAGAAATTTTGCGGATTGGTCAATCCTTTCGCGAGATATGGCAGTTTGGAGGTAAGAAACGCTTGAGAAACTCAAAATTTTCGCAGTTCTGATGCTCGAAACGAAGAACTAGAACGACCTAGGGGAAAAGTACGAATAGTGTTGTAATCGGGCTAGTTTCTACTTTCAGATGCAACAGAAATTGTGCGGATTGGTCAATCCGTTCGCGAGATATGGCAGTTTGGAAGTAAGAAATGCTTGAGAAACTCAAAATTTTCGCAGTTCTGTTGCTCGAAACGAATAACTAGAAAGGGCTAGGGGAAAAGTACGCATACCTTTGTAATCGGGCGAGTGTCTACTTTCAGATGCAACAGAAATTTTGCGGATTGGTCAATCCGTTCGCGAGATATGGCAGTTTGGAGGTAAGAAACGCTTGAGAAACTCAAAATTTTCGCAGTTCTGATGCTCGAAACGAATAACTAGAACGGCCTAGGGGAAAAGTGCGCATAGTGTTGTAATCGGGCGAGTTTCTACTTTCAGATGCAACAGAAATTTTGCGGATTGGTCAATCCGTTCGCGAGATATGGCAGTTTGGAAGTAAGAAACGCTTGAGAAACTCAAAATTTTCACAGTTCTGATGCTCGAAACGAATAACTAGAACGTACTAGGGGAAAAGTACGCATACCGTTGTAATCGGGCGAGTTTCTACTTTCAGATGCAACAGAAATTTTGCGGATTGGTCAATCCGTTCGCGAGATATGGCAGTTTGGATGTAAGAAACGCTTGAGAAACTCAAAATTTTCGCAGTTCTGATGCTCGAAACGAATAACTAGAACGGCCTAGGGGAAAAGTACGCACACCGTTGTAATCGGGCGAGTTGCTACTTTCAGATGCAACAGAAATTTTGCGGATTGGTCAATCCGTTCGCGAGATATGGCAGTTTGGAGGTAAGAAACGCTTGAGAAACTCAAAATTTTCGCAGTTCTGATGCTCGAAACGAATAACTAGAACAGCCTAGGGGAAAAGTACGAATAGTGTTGTAATCGGGCGAGTTTCTACTTTCAGATGCAACAGAAATTGTGCGGATTGGTCAATCCGTTCGCGAGATATGGCAGTTTGGAAGTAAGAAACGCTTGAGAAACTCAAAATTTTCGCAGTTCTGTTGCTCGAAACGAATAACTAGAACGGGCTAGGGGAAAAGTACGCACACCGTTGTAATCGGGCGAGTTTCTACATTCAGATGCAACAGAAATTTTGCGGATTGGTCAATCCGTTCGCGAGATATGGCAGTTTGGAGGTAAGAAACGCTTGAGAAACTCAAAATTTTCGCAGTTCTGATGCTCGAAACGAATAACTAGAACGGCCTAGGGGAAAAGTGCGCATAGTGTTGTAATCGGGCGAGTTTCTACTTTCAGATGCAACAGAAATTTTGCGGATTGGTCAATCCGTTCGCGAGATATGGCAGTTTGGAAGTAAGAAACGCTTGAGAAACTCAAAATTTTCACAGTTCTGATGCTCGAAACGAATAACTAGAACGTACTAGGGGAAAAGTACGCATACCGTTGTAATCGGGCGAGTTTCTACTTTCAGATGCAACAGAAATTTTGCGGATTGGTCAATCCGTTCGCGAGATATGGCAGTTTGGAGGTAAGAAACGCTTGAGAAACTCAAAATTTTCGCAGTTCTGATGCTCGAAACGAATAACTAGAACAGCCTAGGGGAAAAGTACGAATAGTGTTGTAATCGGGCGAGTTTCTACTTTCAGATGCAACAGAAATTGTGCGGATTGGTCAATCCGTTCGCGAGATATGGCAGTTTGGAAGTAAGAAACGCTTGAGAAACTCAAAATTTTCGCAGTTCTGTTGCTCGAAACGAATAACTAGAACGGGCTAGGGGAAAAGTACGCATACAGTTGTAATCGGGCGAGTTTCTACTTTCAGATGCAACAGAAATTTTGCGGATTGGTAAATCCGTTCGCGAGATATGGCAGTTTGGATGTAAGAAACGCTTGAGAAACTCAAAATTTTCGCAGATCTGATGCTCGAAACGAATAACTAGAACGGCCTAGGGGAAAAGTACGCATACCGTTGTAATCGGGCGAGTTTCTACTTTCAGATGCAACAGAAATTTTGCGGATTGGTCAATCCGTTCGCGAGATATGGTAGTTTGGAGGTAAGAAACGCTTGAGAAACTCAAAATTTTCGCAGTTCTGATGCTCGAAACGAATAACTAGAACGGCCTAGGGGAAAAGTGCGCATAGTGTTGTAATCGGGCGAGTTTCTACTTTCAGATGCAACAGAAATTTTGCGGATTGGTCAATCCGTTCGCGAGATATGGCAGTTTGGAAGTAAGAAACGTTCGAGAAACTCAAAATTTTCGCAGTTCTGATGCTCGAAACGAATAACTAGAACGGCCTAGGGGAAAAGTACGCACACCGTTGTAATCGGGCGAGTTTCTACTTTCAGATGCAACAGAAATTTTGCGGATTGGTCAATCCGTTCGCGAGATATGGCAGTTTGGATGTAAGAAACGCTTGAGAAACTCAAAATTTTCGCAGATCTGATGCTCGAAACGAATAACTAGAACGGCCTAGGGGAAAAGTACGCATACCGTTGTAATCGGGCGAGTTTCTACTTTCAGATGCAACAGAAATTTTGCGGATTGGTCAATCCGTTCGCGAGATATGGTAGTTTGGAGGTAAGAAACGCTTGAGAAACTCAAAATTTTCGCAGTTCTGATGCTCGAAACGAATAACTAGAACGGCCTAGGGGAAAAGTGCGCATAGTGTTGTAATCGGGCGAGTTTCTACTTTCAGATGCAACAGAAATTTTGCGGATTGGTCAATCCGTTCGCGAGATATGGCAGTTTGGAAGTAAGAAACGTTCGAGAAACTCAAAATTTTCGCAGTTCTGATGCTCGAAACGAATAACTAGAACGGCCTAGGGGAAAAGTACGCACACCGTTGTAATCGGGCGAGTTTCTACTTTCAGATGCAACAGAAATTTTGCGGATTGGTCAATCCGTTCGCGAGATATGGCAGTTTGGAGGTAAGAAACGCTTGAGAAACTCAAAAATTTCGCAGTTCTGATGGTCGAAACGAATAACTAGAACGTCCTAGGGGAAAAGTACGCATACCGTTGTAATCGGGCGAGTTTCTACTTTCAGATGCAACAGAAATTTTGCGGATTGGTCAATCCGTTCGCGAGATATGGCAGTTTGGATGTAAGAAACGCTTGAGAAACTCAAAATTTTCGCAGTTCTGATGCTCGAAACGAATAACTAGAACGGCCTAGGGGAAAAGTACGCACACCGTTGTAATCGGGCGAGTTGCTACTTTCAGATGCAACAGAAATTTTGCGGATTGGTCAATCCGTTCGCGAGATATGGCAGTTTGGAGGTAAGAAACGCTTGAGAAACTCAAAATTTTCGCAGTTCTGATGCTCGAAACGAATAACTAGAACAGCCTAGGGGAAAAGTACGAATAGTGTTGTAATCGGGCGAGTTTCTACTTTCAGATGCAACAGAAATTGTGCGGATTGGTCAATCCGTTCGCGAGATATGGCAGTTTGGAAGTAAGAAACGCTTGAGAAACTCAAAATTTTCGCAGTTCTGTTGCTCGAAACGAATAACTAGAACGGGCTAGGGGAAAAGTACGCATACAGTTGTAATCGGGCGAGTTTCTACTTTCAGATGCAACAGAAATTTTGCGGATTGGTAAATCCGTTCGCGAGATATGGCAGTTTGGATGTAAGAAACGCTTGAGAAACTCAAAATTTTCGCAGATCTGATGCTCGAAACGAATAACTAGAACGGCCTAGGGGAAAAGTACGCATACCGTTGTAATCGGGCGAGTTTCTACTTTCAGATGCAACAGAAATTTTGCGGATTGGTCAATCCGTTCGCGAGATATGGTAGTTTGGAGGTAAGAAACGCTTGAGAAACTCAAAATTTTCGCAGTTCTGATGCTCGAAACGAATAACTAGAACGGCCTAGGGGAAAAGTGCGCATAGTGTTGTAATCGGGCGAGTTTCTACTTTCAGATGCAACAGAAATTTTGCGGATTGGTCAATCCGTTCGCGAGATATGGCAGTTTGGAAGTAAGAAACGTTCGAGAAACTCAAAATTTTCGCAGTTCTGATGCTCGAAACGAATAACTAGAACGGCCTAGGGGAAAAGTACGCACACCGTTGTAATCGGGCGAGTTTCTACTTTCAGATGCAACAGAAATTTTGCGGATTGGTCAATCCGTTCGCGAGATATGGCAGTTTGGAGGTAAGAAACGCTTGAGAAACTCAAAAATTTCGCAGTTCTGATGGTCGAAACGAATAACTAGAACGGCCTAGGGGAAAAGTACGCATAGTGTTGTAATCGGGCGAGTTTCTACTTTCAGATGCAACAGAAATTTTGCGGCTTGGTCAATCCGTTCGCGAGATATGGCAGTTTGGAAGTAAGAAACGCTTGAGAAACTCAAAATTTTCACAGTTCTGATGGTCGAAACGAATAACTAGAACGTCCTAGGGGAGAAGTACGCATACCGTTGTAATCGGGCGAGTTTCTACTTTCAGATGCAACAGAAATTTTGCGGATTGGTCAATCCGTTCGCGAGATATGGCAGTTTGGAAGTAAGAAACGCTTGAGAAACTCAAAATTTTTGCAGTTCTGATGCTCGAAACGAATAACTAGGGCGGCCTAGGGGAAAAGTACGCATAGTGTTGTAATCGGGCGAGTTTCTACTTTCAGATGCAACAGAAATTTTGTGGATTGGTCAATCCGTTCGCGAGATATGGCAGTTTGGAGGTAAGAAACGCTTGAGAAACTCAAAATTTTCGCAGTTCTGATGCTCGAAACGAATAACTAGAACGTCCTAGGGGAAAAGTACGAATAGTGTTGTAATCGGGCGAGTTTCTACTTTCAGATGCAACAGAAATTGTGCGGATTGGTCAATCCGTTCGCGAGATATGGCAGTTTGGATGTAAGAAACGCTTGAGAAACTCAAAATTTTCGCAGATCTGATGCTCGAAACGAATAACTAGAACGGCCTAGGGGAAAAGTACGCATACCGTCGTAATCGGGCGAGTTTCTACTTTCAGATGCAACAGAAATTTTGCGGATTGGTCAATCCGTTCGCGAGATATGGCAGTTTGGAGGTAAGAAAAGCTTGAGAAACTCAAAATTTTCGCAGTTCTGATGCTCGAAACGAATAACTAGAACGGCCTAGTGGAAAAGTACGAATAGTGTTGTAATCGGGCGAGTTTCTACTTTCAGATGCAACAGAAATTTTGCGGATTGGTCAATCCGTTCGCGAGATATGGCAGTTTGGAAGTAAGAAACGCTTGAGAAACTCAAAATTTTTGCAGTTCTGATGCTCGAAACGAATAACTAGGGCGGCCAAGGGGAAAAGTACGCATAGTGTTGTAATCGGGCGAGTTTCTACTTTCAGATGCAACAGAAATTTTGCGGATTGGTCAATCCTTTCGCGAGATATGGCAGTTTGGAGGTAAGAAACGCTTGAGAAACTCAAAATTTTCGCAGTTCTGATGCTCGAAACGAAGAACTAGAACGACCTAGGGGAAAAGTACGAATAGTGTTGTAATCGGGCTAGTTTCTACTTTCAGATGCAACAGAAATTGTGCGGATTGGTCAATCCGTTCGCGAGATATGGCAGTTTGGAAGTAAGAAATGCTTGAGAAACTCAAAATTTTCGCAGTTCTGTTGCTCGAAACGAATAACTAGAAAGGGCTAGGGGAAAAGTACGCATACCTTTGTAATCGGGCGAGTGTCTACTTTCAGATGCAACAGAAATTTTGCGGATTGGTCAATCCGTTCGCGAGATATGGCAGTTTGGAGGTAAGAAACGCTTGAGAAACTCAAAATTTTCGCAGTTCTGATGCTCGAAACGAATAACTAGAACGGCCTAGGGGAAAAGTGCGCATAGTGTTGTAATCGGGCGAGTTTCTACTTTCAGATGCAACAGAAATTTTGCGGATTGGTCAATCCGTTCGCGAGATATGGCAGTTTGGAAGTAAGAAACGCTTGAGAAACTCAAAATTTTCACAGTTCTGATGCTCGAAACGAATAACTAGAACGTACTAGGGGAAAAGTACGCATACCGTTGTAATCGGGCGAGTTTCTACTTTCAGATGCAACAGAAATTTTGCGGATTGGTCAATCCGTTCGCGAGATATGGCAGTTTGGATGTAAGAAACGCTTGAGAAACTCAAAATTTTCGCAGTTCTGATGCTCGAAACGAATAACTAGAACGGCCTAGGGGAAAAGTACGCACACCGTTGTAATCGGGCGAGTTGCTACTTTCAGATGCAACAGAAATTTTGCGGATTGGTCAATCCGTTCGCGAGATATGGCAGTTTGGAGGTAAGAAACGCTTGAGAAACTCAAAATTTTCGCAGTTCTGATGCTCGAAACGAATAACTAGAACAGCCTAGGGGAAAAGTACGAATAGTGTTGTAATCGGGCGAGTTTCTACTTTCAGATGCAACAGAAATTGTGCGGATTGGTCAATCCGTTCGCGAGATATGGCAGTTTGGAAGTAAGAAACGCTTGAGAAACTCAAAATTTTCGCAGTTCTGTTGCTCGAAACGAATAACTAGAACGGGCTAGGGGAAAAGTACGCACACCGTTGTAATCGGGCGAGTTTCTACTTTCAGATGCAACAGAAATTTTGCGGATTGGTCAATCCGTTCGCGAGATATGGCAGTTTGGAGGTAAGAAACGCTTGAGAAACTCAAAATTTTCGCAGTTCCGATGGTCGAAACGAATAACTAGAACGGCCTAGGGGAAAAGTACGCATAGTGTTGTAATCGGGCGAGTTTCTACTTTCAGATGCAACAGAAATTTTGCGGATTGGTCAATCCGTTCGCGAGATATGGCAGTTTGGAAGTAAGAAACGCTTGAGAAACTCAAAATTTTTGCAGTTCTGATGCTCGAAACGAATAACTAGGGCGGCCTAGGGGAAAAGTACGCATAGTGTTGTAATCGGGCGAGTTTCTACTTTCAGATGCAACAGAAATTTTGCGGATTGGTCAATCCGTTCGCGAGATATGGCAGTTTGGAGGTAAGAAACGCTTGAGAAACTCAAAATTTTCGCAGTTCTGATGCTCGAAACGAATAACTAGAACGGCCTAGGGGAAAAGTGCGCATAGTGTTGTAATCGGGCGAGTTTCTACTTTCAGATGCAACAGAAATTTTGCGGATTGGTCAATCCGTTCGCGAGATATGGCAGTTTGGAAGTAAGAAACGCTTGAGAAACTCAAAATTTTCACAGTTCTGATGCTCGAAACGAATAACTAGAACGGCCTAGGGGAAAAGTACGCATACCGTTGTAATCGGGCAAGTTTCTACTTTCAGATGCAACAGAAATTTTGCGGATTGGTCAATCCGTTCGCGTGATATGGCAGTTTGGATGTAAGAAACGCTTGAGAAACTCAAAATTTTTGCAGTTCTGATGCTCGAAACGAATAACTAGGGCGGCCTAGGGGAAAAGTACGCATAGTGTTGTAATCGGGCGAGTTTCTACTTTCAGATGCAACAGAAATTTTGCGGATTGGTCAATCCGTTCGCGAGATATGGCAGTTTGGAGGTAAGAAAAGCTTGAGAAACTCAAAATTTTCGCAGTTCTGATGCTCGAAACGAATAACTAGAACGGCCTAGTGGAAAAGTACGAATAGTGTTGTAATCGGGCGAGTTTCTACTTTCAGATGCAACAGAAATTGTGCGGATTGGTCAATCCGTTCCCGAGATATGGCAGTTTGGAAGTAAGAAACGCTTGAGAAACTCAAAATTTTCGCAGTTCTGATGCTCAAAACGAATAACTAGAACGGCCTAGGGGAAAAGTACGCATAGTGTTGTAATCGGGCGAGTTTCTACTTTCAGATGCAACAGAAATTTTGCGGATTGGTCAATCCGTTCGCGAGATATGGCAGTTTGGAAGTAAGAAACGCTTGAGAAACTCAAAATTTTCACAGTTGTGATGCTCGACACGAATAACTAGAACGGCCTAGGGGAAAAGTACGCATACCGTTGTAATCGGGCGAGTTTCTACTTTCAGATGCAACAGAAATTTTGCGGATTGGTCAATCCGTTCGCGAGATATGGCAGTTTGGAGGTAAGAAAAGCTTGCGAAACTCAAAATTTTCGCAGTTCTGATGCTCGAAACGAATAACTAGAACGGCCTAGTGGAAAAGTACGAATAGTGTTGTAATCGGGCGAGTTTCTACTTTCAGATGCAACAGAAATTTTGCGGATTGGTCAATCCGTTCGCGAGATATGGCAGTTTGGAAGTAAGAAACGCTTGAGAAACTCAAAATTTTTGCAGTTCTGATGCTCGAAACGAATAACTAGGGCGGCCAAGGGGAAAAGTACGCATAGTGTTGTAATCGGGCGAGTTTCTACTTTTAGATGCAACAGAAATTTTGCGGATTGGTCAATCCGTTCGCGAGATATGGCAGTTTGGAAGTAAGAAACGCTTGAGAAACTCAAAATTTTCACAGTTGTGATGCTCGACACGAATAACTAGAACGGCCTAGGGGAAAAGTACGCATACCGTTGTAATCGGGCGAGTTTCTACTTTCAGATGCAACAGAAATTTTGCGGATTGGTCAATCCGTTCGCGAGATATGGCAGTTTGGAGGTAAGAAAAGCTTGAGAAACTCAAAATTTTCGCAGTTCTGATGCTCGAAACGAATAACTAGAACGGCCTAGTGGAAAAGTACGAATAGTGTTGTAATCGGGCGAGTTTCTACTTTCAGATGCAACAGAAATTTTGCGGATTGGTCAATCCGTTCGCGAGATATGGCAGTTTGGAAGTAAGAAACGCTTGAGAAACTCAAAATTTTTGCAGTTCTGATGCTCGAAACGAATAACTAGGGCGGCCAAGGGGAAAAGTACGCATAGTGTTGTAATCGGGCGAGTTTCTACTTTCAGATGCAACAGAAATTTTGCGGATTGGTCAATCCTTTCGCGAGATATGGCAGTTTGGAGGTAAGAAACGCTTGAGAAACTCAAAATTTTCGCAGTTCTGATGCTCGAAACGAAGAACTAGAACGACCTAGGGGAAAAGTACGAATAGTGTTGTAATCGGGCTAGTTTCTACTTTCAGATGCAACAGAAATTGTGCGGATTGGTCAATCCGTTCGCGAGATATGGCAGTTTGGAAGTAAGAAATGCTTGAGAAACTCAAAATTTTCGCAGTTCTGTTGCTCGAAACGAATAACTAGAAAGGGCTAGGGGAAAAGTACGCATACCTTTGTAATCGGGCGAGTGTCTACTTTCAGATGCAACAGAAATTTTGCGGATTGGTCAATCCGTTCGCGAGATATGGCAGTTTGGAGGTAAGAAACGCTTGAGAAACTCAAAATTTTCGCAGTTCTGATGCTCGAAACGAATAACTAGAACGGCCTAGGGGAAAAGTGCGCATAGTGTTGTAATCGGGCGAGTTTCTACTTTCAGATGCAACAGAAATTTTGCGGATTGGTCAATCCGTTCGCGAGATATGGCAGTTTGGAGGTAAGAAAAGCTCGAGAAACTCAAAATTTTCGCAGTTCTGATGCTCGAAACGAATAACTAGAACGGCCTAGTGGAAAAGTACGAACAGTGTTGTAATCGGGCGATTTTCTACTTTCAGATGCAACAGAAATTGTGCGGATTGGTCAATCCGTTCCCGAGATATGGCAGTTTGGAAGTAAGAAACGCTTGAGAAACTCAAAATTTTCGCAGTTCTGATGCTCGAAACGAATAACTAGAACGGCCTAGTGGAAAAGTACGAATAGTGTTGTAATCGGGCGAGTTTCTACTTTCAGATGCAACAGAAATTTTGCGGATTGGTCAATCCGTTCGCGAGATATGGCAGTTTGGAAGTAAGAAACGCTTGAGAAACTCAAAATTTTTGCAGTTCTGATGCTCGAAACGAATAACTAGGGCGGCCAAGGGGAAAAGTACGCATAGTGTTGTAATCGGGCGAGTTTCTACTTTCAGATGCAACAGAAATTTTGCGGATTGGTCAATCCTTTCGCGAGATATGGCAGTTTGGAGGTAAGAAACGCTTGAGAAACTCAAAATTTTCGCAGTTCTGATGCTCGAAACGAAGAACTAGAACGACCTAGGGGAAAAGTACGAATAGTGTTGTAATCGGGCTAGTTTCTACTTTCAGATGCAACAGAAATTGTGCGGATTGGTCAATCCGTTCGCGAGATATGGCAGTTTGGAAGTAAGAAATGCTTGAGAAACTCAAAATTTTCGCAGTTCTGTTGCTCGAAACGAATAACTAGAAAGGGCTAGGGGAAAAGTACGCATACCTTTGTAATCGGGCGAGTGTCTACTTTCAGATGCAACAGAAATTTTGCGGATTGGTCAATCCGTTCGCGAGATATGGCAGTTTGGAGGTAAGAAACGCTTGAGAAACTCAAAATTTTCGCAGTTCTGATGCTCGAAACGAATAACTAGAACGGCCTAGGGGAAAAGTGCGCATAGTGTTGTAATCGGGCGAGTTTCTACTTTCAGATGCAACAGAAATTTTGCGGATTGGTCAATCCGTTCCCGAGATATGGCAGCTTGGAAGTAAGAAACGCTTGAGAAACTCAAAATTTTCGCAGTTCTGATGCTCAAAACGAATAACTAGAACGGCCTAGGGGAAAAGTACGCATAGTGTTGTAATCGGGCGAGTTTCTACTTTCAGATGCAACAGAAATTTTGCGGATTGGTCAATCCGTTCGCGAGATATGGCAGTTTGGAAGTAAGAAACGCTTGAGAAACTCAAAATTTTCACAGTTGTGATGCTCGACACGAATAACTAGAACGGCCTAGGGGAAAAGTACGCATACCGTTGTAATCGGGCGAGTTTCTACTTTCAGATGCAACAGAAATTTTGCGGATTGGTCAATCCGTTCGCGAGATATGGCAGTTTGGAAGTAAGAAACGCTTGAGAAACTCAAAATTTTCACAGTTCTGATGCTCGAAACGAATAACTAGAACGGCCTAGGGGAAAAGTAGGCATAGTGTTGTAATCGGGCGAGTTTCTACTTTCAGATGCAACAGAAATTGTGCGGATTGGTCAATCCGTTCGCGAGATATGGCAGTTTGGAAGTAAGAAACGCTTGAGAAACTCAAAATTTTCACAGTTCTGTTGCTCGAAACGAATAACTAGAACGGGCTAGGGAAAAGTACGCATACCGTCGTAATCGGGCGAGTTTCTACTTTCAGATGCAACAGAAATTTTGCGGATTGGTCAATCCGTTCGCGAGATATGGCAGTTTGGAGGTAAGAAACGCTTGAGAAACTCAAAATTTTCGCAGTTCTGATGCTCGAAACGAATAACTAGAACGGCCTAGGGGAAAAGTGCGCATAGTGTTGTAATCGGGCGAGTTTCTACTTTCAGATGCAACAGAGATTTTGCGGATTGGTCAATCCGTTCGCGAGATATGGCAGTTTGGAGGTAAGAAACGCTCGAGAAACTCAAAATTTTCGCAGTTCTGATGCTCGAAACGAATAACTAGAACGGCCTAGGGGAAAAGTACGCACACCGTTGTAATCGGGCGAGTTTCTACTTTCAGATGCAACAGAAATTTTGCGGATTGGTCAATCCGCTCGCGAGATATGGCAGTTTGGAAGTAAGAAACGCTTGAGAAACTCAAAATTTTCACAGTTCTGATGCTCGAAACGAATAACTAGAACGTCCTAGGGGAAAAGTACGCATACCGTTGTAATCGGGCGAGTTTCTACTTTCAGATGCAACAGAAATTTTGCGGATTGGTCAATCCGTTCGCGAGATATGGCAGTTTGGATGTAAGAAACGCTTGAGAAACTCAAAATTTTCGCAGTTCTGATGCTCGAAACGAATAACTAGAACGGCCTAGGGGAAAAGTACGCACACCGTTGTAATCGGGCGAGTTGCTACTTTCAGATGCAACAGAAATTTTGCGGAGTGGTCAATCCGTTCGCGAGATATGGCAGTTTGGAGGTAAGAAACGCTTGAGAAACTCAAAATTTTCGCAGTTCTGTTGCTCGAAACGAATAACTAGAAAGGGCTAGGGGAAAAGTACGCATACCGTTGTAATCGGGCGAGTTTCTACTTTCAGATGCAACAGAAATTTTGCGGATTGGTCAATCCGTTCGCGAGATATGGCAGTTTGGAAGTAAGAAACGCTGGAGAAACTCAAAATTTTCGCAGATCTGATGCTCGAAACGAATAACTAGAACGGCCTAGGGGAAAAGTACGCATACCGTCGTAATCGGGCGAGTTTCTACTTTCAGATGCAACAGAAATTTTGCGGATTGGTCAATCCGTTCGCGAGATATGGCAGTTTGGAGGTAAGAAACGCTTGAGAAACTCAAAATTTTCGCAGTTCTGATGCTCGAAACGAATAACTAGAACGGCCTAGGGGAAAAGTGCGCATAGTGTTGTAATCGGGCGAGTTTCTACTTTCAGATGCAACAGAGATTTTGCGGATTGGTCAATCCGTTCGCGAGATATGGCAGTTTGGAGGTAAGAAACGCTCGAGAAACTCAAAATTTTCGCAGTTCTGATGCTCGAAACGAATAACTAGAACGGCCTAGGGGAAAAGTACGCACACCGTTGTAATCGGGCGAGTTTCTACTTTCAGATGCAACAGAAATTTTGCGGATTGGTCAATCCGTTCGCGAGATATGGCAGTTTGGAAGTAAGAAACGCTTGAGAAACTCAAAATTTTCACAGTTCTGATGCTCGAAACGAATAACTAGAACGTCCTAGGGGAAAAGTACGCATACCGTTGTAATCGGGCGAGTTTCTACTTTCAGATGCAACAGAAATTTTGCGGATTGGTCAATCCGTTCGCGAGATATGGCAGTTTGGATGTAAGAAACGCTTGAGAAACTCAAAATTTTCGCAGTTCTGATGCTCGAAACGAATAACTAGAACGGCCTAGGGGAAAAGTACGCACACCGTTGTAATCGGGCGAGTTGCTACTTTCAGATGCAACAGAAATTTTGCGGAGTGGTCAATCCGTTCGCGAGATATGGCAGTTTGGAGGTAAGAAACGCTTGAGAAACTCAAAATTTTCGCAGTTCTGTTGCTCGAAACGAATAACTAGAAAGGGCTAGGGGAAAAGTGCGCATACCTTTGTAATCGGGCGAGTGTCTACTTTCAGATGCAACAGAAATTTTGCGGATTGGTCAATCCGTTCGCGAGATATGGCAGTTTGGAGGTAAGAAACGCTTGAGAAACTCAAAATTTTCGCAGTTCTGATGCTCGAAACGAATAACTAGAACGGCCTAGGGGAAAAGTGCGCATAGTGTTGTAATCGGGCGAGTTTCTACTTTCAGATGCAACAGAAATTTTGCGGATTGGTCAATCCGTTCCCGAGATATGGCAGCTTGGAAGTAAGAAACGCTTGAGAAACTCAAAATTTTCGCAGTTCTGATGCTCAAAACGAATAACTAGAACGGCCTAGGGGAAAAGTACGCATAGTGTTGTAATCGGGCGAGTTTCTACTTTCAGATGCAACAGAAATTTTGCGGATTGGTCAATCCGTTCGCGAGATATGGCAGTTTGGAAGTAAGAAACGCTTGAGAAACTCAAAATTTTCACAGTTGTGATGCTCGACACGAATAACTAGAACGGCCTAGGGGAAAAGTACGCATACCGTTGTAATCGGGCGAGTTTCTACTTTCAGATGCAACAGAAATTTTGCGGATTGGTCAATCCGTTCGCGAGATATGGCAGTTTGGAAGTAAGAAACGCTTGAGAAACTCAAAATTTTCACAGTTCTGATGCTCGAAACGAATAACTAGAACGGCCTAGGGGAAAAGTAGGCATAGTGTTGTAATCGGGCGAGTTTCTACTTTCAGATGCAACAGAAATTGTGCGGATTGGTCAATCCGTTCGCGAGATATGGCAGTTTGGAAGTAAGAAACGCTTGAGAAACTCAAAATTTTCGCAGTTCTGTTGCTCGAAACGAATAACTAGAACGGGCTAGGGGAAAAGTACGCATACAGTTGTAATCGGGCGAGTTTCTACTTTCAGATGCAACAGAAATTTTGCGGATTGGTAAATCCGTTCGCGAGATATGGCAGTTTGGATGTAAGAAACGCTGGAGAAACTCAAAATTTTCGCAGATCTGATGCTCGAAACGAATAACTAGAACGGCCTAGGGGATAAGTACGCATACCGTCGTAATCGGGCGAGTTTCTACTTTCAGATGCAACAGAAATTTTGCGGATTGGTCAATCCGTTCGCGAGATATGGCAGTTTGGAGGTAAGAAACGCTTGAGAAACTCAAAATTTTCGCAGTTCTGATGCTCGAAACGAATAACTAGAACGGCCTAGGGGAAAAGTGCGCATAGTGTTGTAATCGGGCGAGTTTCTACTTTCAGATGCAACAGAGATTTTGCGGATTGGTCAATCCGTTCGCGCGATATAGCAGTTTGGAGGTAAGCAACGCTTGAGAAACTCAAAATTTTCACAGTTCTGATGCTCGAAACGAATAACTAGAACGGCCTAGGGGAAAAGTAGGCATAGTGTTGTAATCGGGCGAGTTTCTACTTTCAGATGCAACAGAAATTGTGCGGATTGGTCAATCCGTTCGCGAGATATGGCAGTTTGGAAGTAAGAAACGCTTGAGAAACTCAAAATTTTCGCAGTTCTGTTGCTCGAAACGAATAACTAGAACGGGCTAGGGGAAAAGTACGCATACAGTTGTAATCGGGCGAGTTTCTACTTTCAGATGCAACAGAAATTTTGCGGATTGGTAAATCCGTTCGCGAGATATGGCAGTTTGGATGTAAGAAACGTTGGAGAAACTCAAAATTTTCGCAGATCTGATGCTCGAAACGAATAACTAGAACGGCCTAGGGGAAAAGTACGCATACCGTCGTAATCGGGCGAGTTTCTACTTTCAGATGCAACAGAAATTTTGCGGATTGGTCAATCCGTTCGCGAGATATGGCAGTTTGGAGGTAAGAAACGCTTGAGAAACTCAAAATTTTCGCAGTTCTGATGCTCGAAACGAATAACTAGAACGGCCTAGGGGAAAAGTGCGCATAGTGTTGTAATCGGGCGAGTTTCTACTTTCAGATGCAACAGAGATTTTGCGGATTGGTCAATCCGTTCGCGCGATATAGCAGTTTGGAGGTAAGCAACGCTTGAGAAACTCAAAATTTTCACAGTTCTGATGCTCGAAACGAATAACTAGAACGGCCTAGGGGAAAAGTAGGCATAGTGTTGTAATCGGGCGAGTTTCTACTTTCAGATGCAACAGAAATTGTGCGGATTGGTCAATCAGTTCGCGAGATATGGCAGTTTGGAAGTAAGAAACGCTTGAGAAACTCAAAATTTTCGCAGTTCTGTTGCTCGAAACGAATAACTAGAACGGGCTAGGGGAAAAGTACGCATACAGTTGTAATCGGGCGAGTTTCTACTTTCAGATGCAACAGAAATTTTGCGGATTGGTAAATCCGTTCGCGAGATATGGCAGTTTGGATGTAAGAAACGCTGGAGAAACTCAAAATTTTCGCAGATCTGATGCTCGAAACGAATAACTAGAACGGCCTAGGGGAAAAGTACGCATACCGTCGTAATCGGGCGAGTTTCTACTTTCAGATGCAACAGAAATTTTGCGGATTGGTCAATCCGTTCGCGAGATATGGCAGTTTGGAGGTAAGAAACGCTTGAGAAACTCAAAATTTTCGCATTTCTGATGCTCGAAACGAATAACTAGAACGGCCTAGGGGAAAAGTGCGCATAGTGTTGTAATCGGGCGAGTTTCTACTTTCAGATGCAACAGAGATTTTGCGGATTGGTCAATCCGTTCGCGAGATATGGCAGTTTGGAGGTAAGAAACGCTCGAGAAACTCAAAATTTTCGCAGTTCTGATGCTCGAAACGAATAACTAGAACGGCCTAGGGGAAAAGTACGCACACCGTTGTAATCGGGCGAGTTTCTACTTTCAGATGCAACAGAAATTTTGCGGATTGGTCAATCCGTTCGCGAGATATGGCAGTTTGAAAGTAAGAAACGCTTGAGAAACTCAAAATTTTCACAGTTCTGATGCTCGAAACGAATAACTAGAACGTCCTAGGGGAAAAGTACGCATACCGTTGTAATCGGGCGAGTTTCTACTTTCAGATGCAACAGAAATTTTGCGGATTGGTCAATCCGTTCGCGAGATATGGCAGTTTGGATGTAAGAAACGCTTGAGAAACTCAAAATTTTCGCAGATCTGATGCTCGAAACGAATAACTAGAACGGCCTAGGGGATAAGTACGCATACCGTCGTAATCGGGCGAGTTTCTACTTTCAGATGCAACAGAAATTTTGCGGATTGGTCAATCCGTTCGCGAGATATGGCAGTTTGGAAGTAAGAAACGCTTGAGAAACTCAAAATTTTCACAGTTCTGATGCTCGAAACGAATAACTAGAACGGCCTAGGGGAAAAGTAGGCATAGTGTTGTAATCGGGCGAGTTTCTACTTTCAGATGCAACAGAAATTGTGCGGATTGGTCAATCCGTTCGCGAGATATGGCAGTTTGGAAGTAAGAAACGCTTGAGAAACTCAAAATTTTCGCAGTTCTGTTGCTCGAAACGAATAACTAGAACGGGCTAGGGGAAAAGTACGCATACAGTTGTAATCGGGCGAGTTTCTACTTTCAGATGCAACAGAAATTTTGCGGATTGGTAAATCCGTTCGCGAGATATGGCAGTTTGGATGTAAGAAACGCTGGAGAAACTCAAAATTTTCGCAGATCTGATGCTCGAAACGAATAACTAGAACGGCCTAGGGGATAAGTACGCATACCGTCGTAATCGGGCGAGTTTCTACTTTCAGATGCAACAGAAATTTTGCGGATTGGTCAATCCGTTCGCGAGATATGGCAGTTTGGAGGTAAGAAACGCTTGAGAAACTCAAAATTTTCGCAGTTCTGATGCTCGAAACGAATAACTAGAACGGCCTAGGGGAAAAGTGCGCATAGTGTTGTAATCGGGCGAGTTTCTACTTTCAGATGCAACAGAGATTTTGCGGATTGGTCAATCCGTTCGCGCGATATAGCAGTTTGGAGGTAAGCAACGCTTGAGAAACTCAAAATTTTCACAGTTCTGATGCTCGAAACGAATAACTAGAACGGCCTAGGGGAAAAGTAGGCATAGTGTTGTAATCGGGCGAGTTTCTACTTTCAGATGCAACAGAAATTGTGCGGATTGGTCAATCCGTTCGCGAGATATGGCAGTTTGGAAGTAAGAAACGCTTGAGAAACTCAAAATTTTCGCAGTTCTGTTGCTCGAAACGAATAACTAGAACGGGCTAGGGGAAAAGTACGCATACAGTTGTAATCGGGCGAGTTTCTACTTTCAGATGCAACAGAAATTTTGCGGATTGGTAAATCCGTTCGCGAGATATGGCAGTTTGGATGTAAGAAACGTTGGAGAAACTCAAAATTTTCGCAGATCTGATGCTCGAAACGAATAACTAGAACGGCCTAGGGGAAAAGTACGCATACCGTCGTAATCGGGCGAGTTTCTACTTTCAGATGCAACAGAAATTTTGCGGATTGGTCAATCCGTTCGCGAGATATGGCAGTTTGGAGGTAAGAAACGCTTGAGAAACTCAAAATTTTCGCAGTTCTGATGCTCGAAACGAATAACTAGAACGGCCTAGGGGAAAAGTGCGCATAGTGTTGTAATCGGGCGAGTTTCTACTTTCAGATGCAACAGAGATTTTGCGGATTGGTCAATCCGTTCGCGCGATATAGCAGTTTGGAGGTAAGCAACGCTTGAGAAACTCAAAATTTTCACAGTTCTGATGCTCGAAACGAATAACTAGAACGGCCTAGGGGAAAAGTAGGCATAGTGTTGTAATCGGGCGAGTTTCTACTTTCAGATGCAACAGAAATTGTGCGGATTGGTCAATCAGTTCGCGAGATATGGCAGTTTGGAAGTAAGAAACGCTTGAGAAACTCAAAATTTTCGCAGTTCTGTTGCTCGAAACGAATAACTAGAACGGGCTAGGGGAAAAGTACGCATACAGTTGTAATCGGGCGAGTTTCTACTTTCAGATGCAACAGAAATTTTGCGGATTGGTAAATCCGTTCGCGAGATATGGCAGTTTGGATGTATGAAACGCTGGAGAAACTCAAAATTTTCGCAGATCTGATGCTCGAAACGAATAACTAGAACGGCCTAGGGGAAAAGTACGCATACCGTCGTAATCGGGCGAGTTTCTACTTTCAGATGCAACAGAAATTTTGCGGATTGGTCAATCCGTTCGCGAGATATGGCAGTTTGGAGGTAAGAAACGCTTGAGAAACTCAAAATTTTCGCATTTCTGATGCTCGAAACGAATAACTAGAACGGCCTAGGGGAAAAGTGCGCATAGTGTTGTAATCGGGCGAGTTTCTACTTTCAGATGCAACAGAGATTTTGCGGATTGGTCAATCCGTTCGCGAGATATGGCAGTTTGGAGGTAAGAAACGCTCGAGAAACTCAAAATTTTCGCAGTTCTGATGCTCGAAACGAATAACTAGAACGGCCTAGGGGAAAAGTACGCACACCGTTGTAATCGGGCGAGTTTCTACTTTCAGATGCAACAGAAATTTTGCGGATTGGTCAATCCGTTCGCGAGATATGGCAGTTTGAAAGTAAGAAACGCTTGAGAAACTCAAAATTTTCACAGTTCTGATGCTCGAAACGAATAACTAGAACGTCCTAGGGGAAAAGTACGCATACCGTTGTAATCGGGCGAGTTTCTACTTTCAGATGCAACAGAAATTTTGCGGATTGGTCAATCCGTTCGCGAGATATGGCAGTTTGGATGTAAGAAACGCTTGAGAAACTCAAAATTTTCGCAGTTCTGATGCTCGAAACGAATAACTAGAACGGCCTAGGGGAAAAGTACGCACACCGTTGTAATCGGGCGAGTTGCTACTTTCAGATGCAACAGAAATTTTGCGGATTGGTCAATCCGTTCGCGAGATATGGCAGTTTGGAGGTAAGAAACGCTTGAGAAACTCAAAATTTTCGCAGTTCTGATGCTCGAAACGAATAACTAGAACAGCCTAGGGGAAAAGTACGAATAGTCTTGTAATCGGGCGAGTTTCTACTTTCAGATGCAACAGAAATTTTGCGGATTGGTCAATCCGTTCGCGAGATATGGCAGTTTGGAAGTAAGAAACGTTCGAGAAACTCAAAATTTTCGCAGTTCTGATGCTCGAAACGAATAACTAGAACGGCCTAGGGGAAAAGTACGCACACCGTTGTAATCGGGCGAGTTGCTACTTTCAGATGCAACAGAAATTTTGCGGATTGGTCAATCCGTTCGCGAGATATGGCAGTTTGGAGGTAAGAAACGCTTGAGAAACTCAAAATTTTCGCAGTTCTGATGCTCGAAACGAATAACTAGAACGGCCTAGGGGAAAAGTGCGCATAGTGTTGTAATCGGGCGAGTTTCTACTTTCAGATGCAACAGAAATTTTGCGGATTGGTCAATCCGTTCGCGAGATATGGCAGTTTGGAAGTAAGAAACGTTCGAGAAACTCAAAATATTCGCAGTTCTGATGCTCGAAACGAATAACTAGAACGGCCTAGGGGAAAAGTACGCACACCGTTGTAATCGGGCGAGTTTCTACTTTCAGATGCAACAGAAATTTTGCGGATTGGTCAATCCGTTCGCGAGATATGGCAGTTTGGAGGTAAGAAACGCTTGAGAAACTCAAAATTTTCGCAGTTCTGATGGTCGAAACGAATAACTAGAACGGCCTAGGGGAAAAGTACGCATACCGTTGTAATCGGGCAAGTTTCTACTTTCAGATGCAACAGAAATTTTGCGGATTGGTCAATCCGTTCGCGAGATATGGCAGTTTGGAAGTAAGAAACGCTTGAGAAACTCAAAATTTTCACAGTTCTGATGGTCGAAACGAATAACTAGAACGTCCTAGGGGAAAAGTACGCATACCGTTGTAATCGGGCGAGTTTCTACTTTCAGATGCAACAGAAATTTTGCGGATTGGTCAATCCGTTCGCGAGATATGGCAGTTTGGAAGTAAGAAACGCTTGAGAAACTCAAAATTTTTGCAGTTCTGATGCTCGAAACGAATAACTAGGGCGGCCTAGGGGAAAAGTACGCATAGTGTTGTAATCGGGCGAGTTTCTACTTTCAGATGCAACAGAAATTTTGCGGATTGGTCAATCCGTTCGCGAGATATGGCAGTTTGGATGTAAGAAACGCTTGAGAAACTCAAAATTTTTGCAGTTCTGATGCTCGAAACGAATAACTAGGGCGGCCTAGGGGAAAAGTACGCATAGTGTTGTAATCGGGCGAGTTTCTACTTTCAGATGCAACAGAAATTGTGCGGATTGGTCAATCCGTTCGCGAGATATGGCAGTTTGGATGTAAGAAAAGCTTGAGAAACTCAAAATTTTCGCAGTTCTGATGCTCGAAACGAATAACTAGAACGGCCTAGTGGAAAAGTACGAATAGTGTTGTAATCGGGCGAGTTTCTACTTTCAGATGCAACAGAAATTGTGCGGATTGGTCAATCCGTTCCCGAGATATGGCAGATTGGAAGTAAGAAACGCTTGAGAAACTCAAAATTTTCGCAGTTCTGATGCTCAAAACGAATAACTAGAACGGCCTAGGGGAAAAGTACGCATAGTGTTGTAATCGGGCGAGTTTCTACTTTCAGATGCAACAGAAATTTTGCGGATTGGTCAATCCGTTCGCGAGATATGGCAGTTTGGAAGTAAGAAACGCTTGAGAAACTCAAAATTTTCACAGTTCTGATGCTCGAAACGAATAACTAGAACGGCCTAGGGGAAAAGTACGCATACCGTTGTAATCGGGCAAGTTTCTACTTTCAGATGCAACAGAAATTTTGCGGATTGGTCAATCCGTTCGCGAGATATGGCAGTTTGGAGGTAAGAAAAGCTTGAGAAACTCAAAATTTTCGCAGTTCTGATGCTCGAAACGAATAACTAGAACGGCCTAGTGGAAAAGTACGAATAGTGTTGTAATCGGGCGAGTTTCTACTTTCAGATGCAACAGAAATTTTGCGGATTGGTCAATCCGTTCGCGAGATATGGCAGTTTGGAAGTAAGAAACGCTTGAGAAACTCAAAATTTTTGCAGTTCTGATGCTCGAAACGAATAACTAGGGCGGCCAAGGGGAAAAGTACGCATAGTGTTGTAATCGGGCGAGTTTCTACTTTCAGATGCAACAGAAATTTTGCGGATTGGTCAATCCTTTCGCGAGATATGGCAGTTTGGAGGTAAGAAACGCTTGAGAAACTCAAAATTTACGCAGTTCTGATGCTCGAAACGAAGAACTAGAACGACCTAGGGGAAAAGTACGAATAGTGTTGTAATCGGGCTAGTTTCTACTTTCAGATGCAACAGAAATTGTGCGGATTGGTCAATCCGTTCGCGAGATATGGCAGTTTGGAAGTAAGAAATGCTTGAGAAACTCAAAATTTTCGCAGTTCTGTTGCTCGAAACGAATAACTAGAAAGGGCTAGGGGAGAAGTACGCATACCTTTGTAATCGGGCTAGTGTCTACTTTCAGATGCAACAGAAATTTTGCGGATTGGTCAATCCGTTCGCGAGATATGGCAGTTTGGAGGTAAGAAACGCTTGAGAAACTCATAATTTTCGCAGTTCTGATGCTCGAAACGAATAACTAGAACGGCCTAGGGGAAAAGTGCGCATAGTGTTGTAATCGGGCGAGTTTCTACTTTCAGATGCAACAGAAATTTTGCGGATTGGTCAATCCGTTCGCGAGATATGGCAGTTTGGAGGTAAGAAACGCTCGAGAAACTCAAAATTTTCGCAGTTCTGATGCTCGAAACGAATAACTAGAACGGCCTAGGGGAAAAGTACGCATAGTGTTGTAATCGGGCGAGTTTCTACTTTCAGATGCAACAGAAATTTTGCGGATTGGTCAATCCGTTCGCCAGATATGGCAGTTTGGAGGGCAGAAACGCTTGAGAAACTCAAAATTTTCGCAGTTCTGATGCTCGAAACGAATAACTAGAACGGCCTAGGGGAAAAGTACGCATAGTGTTGTAATCGGGCGAGTTTCTACTTTCTAATGCAACAGAAATTTTGCGGATTGGTCAATCCGTTCGCGAGATATGGCAGTTTGGAAGTTAGAAACGCTTGAGAAACTCAAAATTTTCACAGTTCTGATGCTCGAAACGAATAACTAGAACGGCCTAGGGGAAAAGTACGAATAGTGTTGTAATCGGGCGAGTTTCTACTTTCAGATGCAACAGAAATTTTGCGGATTGGTCAATCCGTTCCCGAGATATGGCAGTTTGGAAGTAAGAAACGCTTGAGAAACTCAAAATTTTCGCAGTTCTGTTGCTCGAAACGAATAACTAGAACGGGCTAGGGGAAAAGTACGCATACAGTTGTAATCGGGCGAGTTTCTACTTTCAGATGCAACAGAAATTTTGCGGATTGGTAAATCCGTTCGCGAGATATGGCAGTTTGGATGTAAGAAACGCTTGAGAAACTCAAAATTTTCGCAGTTCTGATGCTCGAAACGAATAACTAGAACGGCCTAGGGGAAAAGTACGCATACCGTTGTAATCGGGCTCGTTTCTACTTTTAGATGCAACAGAAATTCTGCGGATTGGTCAATCCGTTCGCGAGATATGGCAGTTTGGATGTAAGAAACGCTTCACAAACTCAAAATTTTCGCGGTTCTGATGCTCGAAACGAATAACAAGAACGGCCTAGGGGAAAAGTACGCACACCGTTGTAATCGGGCGACTTTCTACTTTCAGATGCAACAGAAATTTTGCGGATTGGTCAATCCGTTCGCGAGATATGGCAGTTTGGAGGTAAGCAACGCTTGAGAAACTCAAAATTTTCGCAGTTCTGTTGCTCGAAACGAATAACTAGAACGGGCTAGGGGAAAAGTACGCATACAGTTGTAATCGGGCGAGTTTCTACTTTCAGATGCATCAGAAATTTTGCGGATTGGACAATCCGTTCGCGAGATATGGCAGTTTGGAGGTAAGAACCGCTCGAGAAACTCAAAATTTTCGCAGTTCTGATGCTCGACAAGCATAACTAGAACGGCCTAGGGGAAAAGTACGCACACCGTTGCAATCGGGCGAGTTTCTACCTTCAGATGCAACAGAAATTTTGCGGATTGGTCAATCCTTTCGCGAGATATGGCAGTTTGGAAGTAAGAAACGCTTGAGAAACTCAAAATTTTCGCAGTTCTGATGCTCGAAACGAATAACTAGAACGGCCTAGGGGAAAAGTGCGCATACCGTTGTAATCGGGCGAGTTTCTACTTTCAGATGCAACTGAAATTTTGCGGATTGGTCAATCCGTTCGCGCGATATAGCAGTTTGGAGGTAAGCAACGCTTGAGAAACTCAAAATTTTCGCAGTTCTGTTGCTCGAAACGAATAACTAGAACGGGCTAGGGGAAAAGTACGCACACCGTTGTAATCGGGCGAGTTTCTACTTTCAGATGCAACAGAAATTCTGCGGATTGGTCAATCCGTTCGCGAGATATGGCAGTTTGGATGTAAGAAACGCTTCACAAACACAAAATTTTCGCGGTTCTGATGCTCGAAACGAATAACAACAACGGCCTAGGGGAAAAGTACGCACACCGTTGTAATCGGGCGACTTTCTACTTTCAGATGCAACAGAAATTTTGCGGATTGGTCAATCCGTTCGCGAGATATGGCAGTTTGGAGGTAAGCAACGCTTGAGAAACTCAAAATTTTCGCAGTTCTGTGGCTCGAA